>NC_056748.1:806237928-806362928 GCF_019279795.1 Protopterus annectens | reverse complement strand
TCAGGGTGGGCTAAAAACGATCTTCAAGGATCGGCCCACAAACCTAACCAACATGCAGAACTGTAACTACCTGTCAATGGAGTCTACTGGACCTGTATAGGGACAAAAGAAATCTACAGTTATGCAGTAAAATATGCTTTATTGATCTGGTGATTTCATATGAACAAAGCTTAGAATACAGATGAAATGGGTGTATTCTGATGCCACATATGTCCTTTATGTTAA
Source organism: Protopterus annectens (assembly GCF_019279795.1). Taxonomy (NCBI): domain Eukaryota; kingdom Metazoa; phylum Chordata; order Ceratodontiformes; family Protopteridae; genus Protopterus; species Protopterus annectens. The sequence continues at coordinate 806,362,703 of NC_056748.1, read as the reverse complement.
CAAATATGACCCAAATGACACCATGAAAGATTCAGCAGGGTCCATATGAGAACAATATAAAATAGTATGCACATCCTGGTGATCAGAGATAGTGCTGCATCACACCTGTTGCAGGTAAATAATGTGGCATTTCTATATGTTCTCTTATCATCATGACAATTAGCCTTTCTTGCTTCTAGATGTATGCCTCAGAGTTTACATCAGGATGATGTGTCTCGTCTAGGAAACACAAGATGTGATACATAAATCACTGCTGTGCATGCAATAGTAGAATGCAGAATGACTTATACTGTGAAACCTGGGGGTGAATGTAATAAAGTGCAACTATTAAGTGGATACCATGTTCTAAATTTGGCATGCATGAGTCCCACACAGTCCAGTCCTGGGATGTATAGCTACCCATAAGAAAAAAAGGTCTATGCAAGAAATACGTGTAGCATAAACAAAAAATTATTTGTATGACACCAGAAGCAATAAAAATTGCTGGAGAAGTAAAGGCACTTTTTACCATAAATAAATATTTAAATATTTATTGAGTACCTTTGTTCTTAACTCATGGACTACTTCAGAACAATGTATTTCATTCCAACCACACATTTTATATAACGAATTATAAAAATTGCATGACTTTACATATTGCCACCATCCACTTTTTCTTAATTCCTTAAGTCTCAATTTTGAGTGACTTTTTATACTAATCTGGTAATGTAACCCAGGCAAATCATCAACATTCAAATTCACTTGCCAGTAAAGTTCTTTTTCTTGTAAAATGGTATCAAAATCACCCTCTTGGGTTAATCTGAACAATATCTGTTACACATGCAGTATTTCTACATACCATATCTATCTGGTCAAATGCAACAATTTTTTTCATGCGGTTATGAAGGTATGCCACAGCTACAGTCCACTATGGTCATGAAATGCTATAAGGAGAGGAAACAAGGACTTAATGACCAATATACATTGGCATGTTTTGAGAGGTTCCTAGCACTTTATCAGGTTATTAGTAGCCTTTTTTTCACTTGGTTAGCAAGCAACATAAATAGTATTGCAGTAGCTGTAAACTGTATATACTGAATTAATGAGAGTAACACAGATGTGATTAGGTCCTGCAGCCCTAATCCCATCTCAAACAGATGTTCATAAATTGTAAAGTCCACAAAAACAATTTTGTACCACCATTCATCTGGCTTTAGTCTGTGTTTTGAAGTGCCCTGCCTTCCTTGTCACTGGATTCTCACTGTGCAGTATTTACTGATACTAGTGCATCAATAGTAGTAAATTTTCACTGTGCATCTCCCTGGATTATCTGCCTAGTATCAGAGTTGAAGTCTATTACTATGGTGAAAGGCAGATTAGACACTCCCACCTCCCGTCTGTTTAGCTGGCTCACAATATTTTTGTGCCTGTTTTAAAGTATGCTGCTGCTGGGGTCAACTTGTCTAGTACAGAAACCCAACTTGACAAAGGGAAACTAAGCCAGTGAGCTCATCAAGTCAGGTTGGCATGTGCGTGCGCATGCGCGTGTGCGTGTGACTACATTTAGTGCTGAACTATTGCACTGATCACTGAAGGTTATGAAGACTTTTTCAGTAACAGTCCACTACCTCTCATGTATTCTTATTTTATTACTGCATCGTTTTGCTTATAATGGAAATGCATTAAAGCATGATTGGGCTAAAGTTCCCTCCCTCTTACCCAAGTTGGAAGTCATTCCATCAGTTATACAGCAAACGTCTTTTTTTTATGCGTGCTCTCCTTTTTGGACATTTGGTTACTTTTTATTTTTATTTCTCACCTTACTTCACCGTGCAAACAGATGGCTGCATCTTTCTGTAAGTTACTGAGGGAAAAACATGCTCAGCTCACTGTATTACCCCATAGGCGGCAAGGTTTGTTTTATTTAACAGGAAATGGATTTGTCCCTTAAGCAGTCCTGAATGGATCAAGACAATCTGGTATACAATTACTGATATATATATATATATAAAGAGAGAGAGAGAGAGAGAGAGAGACTGCGTCCTAAAGTTTCAGAATTCAATGAGCTTTGATTATGCATGACAATCTGCCCAAAGTGGTTACAGGATAAAAAGCAACAGAGAAAATGTTTTTTTGCAGATTCATATAAAATAGATTTCATTCCAGATCACTTTAGTCTGCTGAATGTAAAATGTATATTTGTTTAAGTATTAATAAGCCAAGCTCTAGGTTTACAGTGCCCCACCTGATGTTTGCTTTCTATTATGGCTCGTCAAGAATTTGTGTGGTCAGGAAAGGTACATTTTTGCACAATAATCTGCAAGCTGAAGCAGCCAGAAGTGTTAAGTACTCAAGAGCCAATTTGCCTTCAAATGGACAGACATGTTCAGTTGCTTCTTGGATTATTAATCTTTTAGGTGTGTATGAATGTGTGTGCGTATTTGTGTGTGTGTGTGTGTGTGTGTGTGTGTGTGTGTGTGTGTGTGTGTGTGTGTGTGTGTGTGTGTGTGTGTGTGTGATTGTGTGTGTGTGTGTGTGTGTGTGTGTGTGTGTGTGTATGTATATGTGACTGAGGTTGGAGTAGAATGTTTTTATTATGCTAGAAGGTAGTACTTGTTTTCCTGACACCAATTAAACAGGAAAGCGTCACATTTATGCTACTTTATCAAACTGGTTTCTTTAAGGGCAATTAAAGTATTACTGTTTTTTGTACCCCCATGCAGCGTCTTTGTCCTCTGTTGTCATCTCTCCGTTCCTATTACTTTTTTTCCTTTTTTTATTTTTTTTATTTTGTGCCATACATTAAATATGGTATGTGTCTAGTGATTGTACAATATCACTTATATATTCTGAATTTTCACCTTTAAATGACTCACCCTTGATGTACTAGAATGACTAAGATTCTTCTCAGGATAAAATATGTCTGAGTAATGAATAACTGAGATTTGAATAGCTGTGAAGTGAATAGCTGTTTTGACTGTATCATGTTTATACTTTACATGAACTTAGATGTAAGAGCAGAATGTTATCTATCTATATATCTATATCTATAGGTAAATAAATAGATATAGATAAATACGTAGATATATTAATAAATTCATATTATATAACAGCCATTAGATGTAGGAGTTGAATAGTTTGTATACTCTGTATTTTCAAATTCATGTTCAATAGTCAATATCCCCATAACTTTTATAGAAATTGAAGAATGATTTTCTCTAAGTAATATATGCTGCCTGCCCAACCTGATGTTGCTGCTTTTGACACACTGGGTTCATTTTTTTATAGTGTGATAACACCGTGTTAATAAACACACATGATGTAATTGTCCACATTGTGGAGCTTTCGATTCAGTTGTATGAGGGACTATATCGGTACTCCTTGACAGACGGTTGGTTATTTGTTACCTTGAAGTGTTAAAAGTGCTAAGCAATATTTTTACAGTTAATGGGATTGAGCAAATAGGTTACAATAAAAGTGGCACCTGGATTTCTGACTAGAACTGTTTGTACACTTCTGTGCTCCAAAGTGCTAGGTGACAGTGGTTTAACGTGTCAGCATTTATCATACTTTGAATTTACTATGTTTGTAATGCTAAGAAACAATATTTCATACAGTTTGTATTAAAGTTCCTTTTCTTTTTCTTGACCTCCAAAAATTTATTTTATATTTTGGTAGATAAACTGGCACGGAAAGTACAGCTAGGCTGCTGATTTAAGGGATGTAAGCAGTACTTATTGTTTTAAATGTACTCCAAAGCAAAAAGCATTCTGATTTGTTTTAGTTTAGTGGATTTCGTTTTATGTAACTCATCTATTATTACTTTCTCCAATATTTTGCTTTATTTATTTATTTATTTATCTGGAGGTCTACTAGACCAGGGTGAGCCCATTTTCAGTAGAGGCCCAGGGAGAAAAGCTCCAAAATCAAACAACATGATAAAGCTACAGAAGCAAAATACAGAAATCAAGCAGTGATGGTACAGAACATTACATTACAGAATAGGTAATAACAATAAATTAGATAATACTAGTTATACAGATGTTAGAGTTTAAGTATGTAAGCCAAATAAGAATACAATTGATGCCATGGAATAAAGGTAAATGTGTGAATAATACAGTATTGCAGTTTTGCAGTAGAGAGGGGAAAGATGGAGAGGAGCAGATTAAAGATTCTGAAAGTAAGTTATAGCCTTAGAGCTGTTGTTATATAGGCATCAAGAATGAATAGATGATGTGCTAGGTAACTGATATAGTAGATTATGTGTGGCTGGGTGGCACATGTTGGACTTAGTAAGCTGGAAGCACTGAGTGTCTATGTATATATATATATATATATATATATATATATATATATATATATATATATATATAGTGTCTATATTAGATCACCGAACGCTTAAAAAAGTGAACGGAGATTAATTGACCCTATGTAAGTGAAAGCTTACAATGTTGAAGTGTCAGAACAGTGATTTTTTTTCCAAGGAAAAAAAATCTCTGTTCCAACAAAAAAATAAAATAAAAATAAAAAACAATTTCAAACATTGCACTAAGTGGGGGGCTTCACCCCCTACTTAAATATACCAACTCCGAGACTGCACTGCAGTGCCGAAAATGGCAAAGTACCGAAGTGGCTAAGTGAATTCTATCCTAGGGAAAGAATTCGCTTAACAGTCGCTTTGATATTTAGCGTTTTCAGCCTTGTAAGTTTGACCAAGACACCTTTGAAAGAATTCGTCTTCGGTCTTCTAATATATATATATATATATATATATATATATATATATATATATATATATATATATATATATATATATATATATATATATATATATATATTTATATTTATATAGTGCATTTTGTTGTTGTTGTTCTTTCGGCTTTTACCGGTTAGGGGTCGCCACAGCGGAACTCCGGTCCGCTAATTATTGGCAGTAGATTTTCACGAACGCCGAGGTGCCAGCTCGACATTCAACCTTCAACGAAGACACGCCCATTTTACGCATGTCTTTCCAATGCCCACCCAACAGCAGGGAGGACATGCAGACTCCACTCAGAAGGCAGTCCCCGCAATCCAGCCAAGAATCGAACAGGAGAACCTCTTGCTGTGAGGTAACAACGCTACCGCTGCACCACCGCTGATGTCATATATTTATATAGTGCATTAATTAATTTATATATATTGCATTAATATACAATTTGTAACTATTTGTTTAGGATTCACTTTTACTTGCATACTTTTCACAATACCTTTATCTTAAATTGCTATTCTGACATGTAGATCTTCTCCTTTATTTCTCTTTTTTTTCTGGTAAACACTCTGGACTTTATTTTTAAACCAATGAATATCCATTCAAAATCAAGTTCTGTATATTTTAATTTATGGCAGACATACTGGTCTTGCATCCACCATAAGATACTTTTTATGCAAGATGTTGCTGATGACAAGCATTCCTCAAATCTTGTAATTTACAAGGTACTGGTACTGACAACATTTGAATAACATTAGGAGAACATCTAAACAAGGCAGACCTGTGTCTTGTGCTGAAAGCTGGACTGGTCTTTTTCCTGATTGCGTCTGCTGTGATTGCTATTACTCCTAAATCTACAGTTTTCAGCTTACCAGTGACATACAGGGTTTAAGCCGTGAACTCAGTCAAGATGACCTCTGTCTTATTAATGACTTGGACGCTTGACAGTGAGGTAGGAAAGATGGGTATGCCTATCCTGGTGGGTGGGAATATGGTAGGTGCCCTGTAATAGTGCTGGTGGAGGTCAAAGGTTAGGGCTTAGTAAAAAAAAGTCAGGTTACTAGCAGGGATGACACTGCAGGTGCCACTCCCAGGATGCTGCTCTTCCATTCCCTTTTCCACCTTGCTTGTGGTCTATAAATAGTACCAGGGTACAAGCTGCTTTATATTTCCCCTTTGCTCCCCACGAGTGGCCCCAAAACTAGGGAGGTAGTACTGAGATTGGGATTTGGAACAAGTGGAGCGACACTAGGCAGCTGATGGTCAGAGCTGCAACTTGGACCAAAAAAAAAAAATCCTGAGTTTTCAAGATGAAATTAATTGTTCTTACTCTTATTTCTGCAATTAGGCATTTCCTCTTAATTATATACTTTGCTGCCATAATCTTAGCTCATTGCAATGGCTGTGTGGTCTCATTTATTTAGAAAAAGAAAACCCTTGCAAGATTTCAAATTTCAAAGTGTGCACCACCGTACTATTTATACATGTCACTATAATAAGTATACTAAATCAGACGTCATGCAATTCAGCATGTGCTCAGACTGCTCTCCTTGGGTTTCTCAATTTTTTTTCTTTTAGCCCCTCTTGGTTTATAGGATGCAAGAATTAGAGGATTAGCTTGACCTACTGTCATGATGCACTCCTATGATTATCTAACAATGTCAAGCAGCAATATCATTAATGTTAGAATGCATGAGCATTTTAATCAAAGTGGTAACTTTTATTCTGCACAAAATGGCAGCTCAGTTAAGAACACTGTTAAACTGTTAAATCATCATGAATACAATGGTATCAGGCACTAGATTAAATGCACTACGGAATACAGTAATTTATTTATATTTATTAACTGCAGAAGAGAACTGATCCAAGTGATCCTTTCTTCAGATTCAGCCCATTAAAGTTTACACACAAAAAAACTTAGAAAACATTAGGAAAGAGCACATATATTAATGGGAACATAAACTGTTCAAGTAGAATGTCACACTTTGTTCTCCTGAGTATCATAATGTAACTAAAAATGGGAAGATGCAGTCATTCCTAAGATGCCAATACTTATCACAGTTTTAAAGTGGCAGTGACTTTAATACATAATTCACTGTATACACAGTATATACAGACTAAATAAACTTCTACTTTACTAATCATCACATCTCTCACCCCAAGGAAAGAGAAATCTCTTTTTCAAACAGTGAAGTGTGGCTATGTGAAGAAACAATGCACACATACATTCAATACTCTGGAGTAATCCAGTGAATGCACATAATCAGCATTCTAAAATGATGTTGATTAAACGGTACTCTAAACACTTTATCACATGCTCTACTATGATTATTCTTGAAATGGTAGTGATTGGAGTAGGCATTATTTAAGCAGAACATTTTCACCCAAAAAGCTTGTACAGTTACTTATTTGATCATATTGCTCTGCCACAGTTCTGATGATGATCTGGTTCTTTAACTTCTCTCCCACTGTGTGTCACATGAACAGCACAGGAGCTGGACCTGGAACCTCCAAAAGGAAAACTAGTAAACAAATAACTATAAAGGACAATATTATGCTTATGGTCATTTTGCAAATGCAGTATTAATAGAATCTGGAACAGTCACACTCAGTTGCCTTGGTTGGACAGTACACAGTATCATTACACTTTATGGATTTTGAACCTTCCACCCTTGTCTCGGATACTGGGTTGTTGTTACATTTTTGATGGCACAAGGATGTGGCCTGGCTATTCTACATTCAAACACTTCAGGTTTATGTTCTGTAACATGACAATTCAACTTGAAGCTCATCAAGAACTACTTGTATGTGCCTCTGATTTCACCTAAGAATGATGCCCTCTTCTGTTTGCACCATGTAGGATCTATGCTCATTAGTTTCTGTACTGCAACTCCAATTGTGTCCCATTTTTTCTCCCTATCTAACTTTGGGTGTGGTGGTTAACCTGGTTGAAAGACAGGTAGTGATTGTGCAGAATAGTGTGTTGTAGAGCTTTGTACAAAGCTTTAGTTCATTGGTTATTCTGTTTAGCTGATTCATACAGAATAGTTTTAGGCACTAGCTTTGACTGTAACAATGGCATGTTAGTGCTTGTTTGTTTTGCAAGCATTAGCTGAGAAGGATTTACTCCTGTAACACTCTGTGAATATGAGAACTCAGCGAGGATCAGTTTGCCTTACTATTGTTTTAGCTGTTTGCACTGCTGTCTCTGTCATTGCACTTAACTGAGGATAGTGAGGACTTGAAGCAGCATGAGTAAAACTGTCATTAACCAAATACTGGAACTTTTGAAACTGTGTATTATCATCTCTTACCAGTTTAATGGGTAATCTCATATCCTGTGAGCATGGTCTTGAACCTAGCTATGATTTGCTGGATAGTCATAGCTGGTACATCTGTTATTTTTATGTCATTAAATAACAGTCCACAGCTATGAGGTAACTTTTGCTTTCAAACTCACACAAGTCAGCGCTTATCTTTTGCCACGGACTTTGTGGTACTGGTGTTGATATTAATGGCTCTCTGTTCTGAGATGGTTTATGGATAATCCAGAACTGACACTTGGACACAAGATTTGCAGTGTCTTGGTTGATATTTGGTTATCATACGAATATTTTAGTTATTTTTGACATTTTGTGAAACCTTAATGGCCTTTGTGCATTTGGCATGGCACTTCAGCACATTGTGATCAGTGAATGACTAGTCTGTCTTGATACAACAACAAACTGTTATGCCCCAATAGTTGCACTCTGACAGTGTAGTAATTATACATGAGATGTTTGTTTGCGCACAATGATTTGGTCATCCATCTTGGACATATTGGATAACTGTTTGTAACTTATGGTCATTTTTTTGTTAGCCTGCGTTAGCTTTTCTCGTTTCTTGGTAGTTATAGGTCTGGTTATCCTTATGCTCACTACATAGGCAGTAGCGTCTTCTTTGGTATCCGAAAATAGCTGGTCATGTATAGGATTTTTGGATAAAATATCTGCTACAACTAACTGTTCTTCAGATACATGCATCACTGGCATTTAAACTTTTTAGCCCCTGTTCTAATCTTTGGCATCTAGGCAGCACTTTAAAGTCTGGCAATTGGCACAGAGGATTAAGGCCATGAGTTGTTAATGAGCTATGTCCTGTGGTACAGAGTTTGATTCCTTCAGCTTTCATTTGTATATGGTGTAACCTTAAGGAAGTCCCTTATCTAGGAGGTGTTTTGTGACAATTGGGAATTTAGGATAGGCTCATTAATGGTCTCCTGGTCTACATGCCAAATAACTGTCTATGAATGACTCAAGATTGTAGAAATTAATTAGTGGAACCAATGGTGTGTAGTCATTGTGAAGCTGGAAACTGTCAAGCCCTAATAGGCATCTGGAGAATTCTTCACATGGCCACACACACACACACACACACACACACACACACACACACACACACACACACACACACACACACACACACACACACACATGCAAGGCACAGTTTTTTGATCTACAAATACCTCCGTTCAGCATTGGTTGGCATTCTGGAGCAGCAGGTTGTAACACTTGATGACCTTCTATATCACTGAGCAGTATTCTTTATATAAGGGATTTCCTGCCAAGAATATCCCAATGTCTGGCCAATATACCAAAGCCTTTAGGTCTCATAGGCGCTATATGTCACAAGTATGCTTCCTACATAAGGGGTAGGATGTAAAGGGGGTGCACAGATGCAAACACTCAGAACTTCTTTGCTGCCAGTTTGAATGTTGTTATCGAATATTGGTCTGAATGCCCTTCTTGCTGTGCTTGTTACTAAGTGCTTTCAGATAAGTGCCCCATTGGGGTTTTGTCTCGCTTTCTTTCTTCAATTTTGTCTGGTATTTGTGTTCATGTCATCCATGAAAAGAAAATGTCAGTCTGGGGAGGAAGATTCCTGATAAAGACTATCACAACCGGTGTCTTTTTTCCTTGGGTACTTCCCGTGAGCATACGCAGTGCTTTATCTGTCAAGTGTTTGTGGCTAAGACCTTATGTAATCATTTATACTCCTTATCCATATATCTTGAGAACCAACAACTAAAGGTGTTGGCTTAGTGTGGTGTGTAATCCTCCCATCTTGAGGGCCAGCAGTCTGCCAAGAAGAAGGCCAAAAAGATCAGGCCTGATCCAGTTGCTGTCCATCCTCTGTCAGATGTTTTTTTAGAAGTTAGTGAAAGCCATGAAGACTATTGTGTACTTGCCTTGGAATCCTCTGCCACAATCCCATTGGAGACCAGCATGGATCCAAACACATGCACATGCTTAGAGGCTTTTCCAATGTCTGCACCTGACATTCAGGGGGAATCTTGGGTGATTATATCTGAGGGACTGAGAGGGATTCCTCAGACTTTAGTGAGGAAGGATATGCCTATTACTATTATTGAATCTCACCAAGGGTCTGAACCTGCAAGAGTACTTAGGGTAGACTTCCCACTCAAGAAAAAGCAGAAAACTAAGCATCTTTCCGCTGTTGCTAAAGATCCATCCCATAAATGGAAGTATTTAACTCCGGGTGTGTTCAATCCCTTAATGGCACTGAAGCCCCCTGAAGGGGGTGTCAGTCCCTGCCCCTCCCTGGTCTTCCACCCCTGTAAGAGGCCTGGGAAATTGGATTCCTCAGATGGGGACTTTGATTCTGTGGAGAACTCCCTTGCATACTGTTCTCAAATTCCTTCCCTCTAGACTTTGGCTCAGAGGAGGTGTATTCATTTTGTCCAGATTCCCCCCTTAGAAGAGTTATCTTTTGGGGATACTATTGCTGGCTTGATGGAGTATTTTAAGTGAGATTGTCCCCAGGTCACTGACATCCAAAAAAGGTATTATGCGCTTCTACAAATGGAGTCTACAAAGCCATCTGCTATTCCTCCTGTTTTGTCAGCCCTTTTGGACACCTTTACTGCTTTCTGTGTAGCTTCTGATTTTCAGCCTTCAGCTCCCAATAAATCGACAGGTTCTACAAGGTACCTGAGGCTTACAAATTTTTGTATAAATGTCCTTCTGCTGATCCTTCAGTGGTTTCAGTTTCATCTTCATAGGTTCATAGGTTCATAGGTTCATACTAGGCTATCTGCCCTAGGGCATTTATAAGCCTAGCCAGAATGTGTTTGGCTTTCGCCACCCATTTTAAATTTATTTTGCTATGCCCTTTTTCGAGGTTAGTATACTGTGCCTCTATCTAACAGTGACATAGAAGTGATACCCGGGGTAAACCTACGATCTCCCATCCACTCATCAAGATTCCTCTTGAAGAGAGTCAATGAGGGACTCTGCCTAACCTGGACTGGGATTTTATTCCAGAGTGAAGGGAGCCTCTGGGTTATGAATCTGTTCCTCCAGCATGTCCTATTTATTTCAGTGCTGAGGTTCAAGTCTCTCGAGCGTGGCTCGATGGGATTTGGATTTTCTGAGGTGCAGCATGTCCATTAATTCCGGGTTGGACATGGCTTTATACGCCAGGCACAGATCTCCTCTGAACAGGCGGTATGCCACTGAGTAGAGCTGGAGTTTCTTTAACCGGGCAGCATATGGCATCTGTTTGAGCCCTTTGATCCTCTTGGTGAGGTACTTTTGGGGTCTTTCCAGTTGCTGCAGGTGTCTGGTAAGGTACATCCCAAAAGGGGCATTGTACTCAATTATGGGCCTGATGAGGGATGAGTAAAGAGGCACGATGACCTCCCCTGATCTAGATGTGAATCCCTTCATGATTAGGTGGGCTATATAAAATGTTTTCTAACCACTTTGGCCACGTGGTTGTCAAATGAGAGATTGCTATCAACTTGGGTCCCCAGGTCCCTAATTACTTCTTCTGTACTTAATGGATTTCCACCTATGTGGTAATTTGTGGGCACTTTGTTTTGCCAAAGGGATGACTATACACTTTTGGCATTTAGCTTGAGGCCATGGCTCTGGCACCAGTTGTCTGTTTCTATGAGGCCCTTTTGGAGGATGCTTGTGTCGGCTGGAGAGTCAATTATGGCACCCAGTTTGCAGTCATCTGCGAACTTGGTCAGCCACAGTCCTTCCGTGTTGGCCTGTACCTCCGAGAAATATATACCGAACAAGAGAGGTCCCAGGACTGAGCCTTGTGGGATACCACTTGTAACTGGTTTGGTGTCTGACATGGCTCCAGCAATTCTAACCATGTGGCTTCTGTCCTTGAGCCAGTTTGCAATCCATCTAGTGACATAGGGGTTTATATTTAAGCTGGTGAGCTTATCTATAATGCCCGAGTGGGGTATTGTATCGAAGGCTTTTGTGAGGTCCAGGTAGGCTGTGTGGACCACCTTCCCCTCGTCAATGGCCTTGGTGACTGTTTCAAAGAAATCGACCAGGTTTAAGAGGCAGGATCTGCCCTTAACAAAGCCGAACTGGGTAGGATCCAGTGTTTGTAGGTCCCCAATATCTTTATTTATGAGGTCCATGATGATCCTTTCCATAGCTTTGCAGACCAAGCTAGTCAGGCTTATGGGGCGATAGTTTCCAGGATCCGTTGAGGCACCACCTTTATGGAGAGGGACCACTGTTGCTGTACTGATAAACTTTCTAAGCTGTTGCCATCTACTAAGCTCCTTCCTTCAGATCAGGACAGTCAAACCATTGGAAGGTTGGGTAAGAAAGTATATACTGCTGTCACCCTGTCTTTTAGGGCTATTAATTACCAGTCCACATAACCAGGTAACTAAAGTGGGATCTGACCTTCCTGATTCTGATCTGAAGACTTCCCTGCTTGGGACACTTTCCAGATTGCCCACTCTATAAAATGCAGCTATGAGGCAGATGATGTCTCTTTGAGAGCTGCTACCTTTGGTTCCAAGATGAGGTGTTATTCTTGGATGCATCTTCAGGCTTTACCTGATGATATTAAAGCCAAGCTTTTGGATTCCCCTCTGGATAACAAAAATCTTTTTGGGACAACTGCTGTTGATCTGTTAAAGTCTCTCCAGGATAAGGGTGAGGCCTTGCAGGAACTCAAACATATTTTGTTGACCCTACCCCCAAATTCCAGAGGAATTACCCTTCTAAGGTTGCCTTTGTTTGTAGACAATCTCACCCTCCTCTTAAAGGTACGAAGGTTTCTAGGCACTTTCCTCCTAAGTCCACTCAGACTTCTTCATCTGCAAAGTGTTCTTTTCAGGACAAGCCTGTCTCCTTTTGACATTTGGCCTTCCCTCACCCTCAGACAGATACTGTTGTTTTATTCTTAACAAACCCAGAACCAAAATGACACAAAACCAAATCAGTGGGCTTTCAGGACAAGAACACCGTCAAAACAAACTTTTATTGCACAAAAAAAAAAAAACAGATTAAGCGCTTTCATCCGATTGTAGCATAGGACGTCATCAGAATCTAAACACACATTTTTAAAAAACATTTAAATACCTTGTTAAGTCACATGATCTTCAAATAAATCAATTAACAAACAAAAATGTTTTGCCTTAAAGGAAAACTTTACCTAAAACCAACATTCTAATAAATAGCATGTCATTAAAAATTTCATGATATTCTGTGCTACTACATAATCATTTCACTATGAAAAAAAATATATTATATATATTTATATATATATATATATATATATGCACACACACACACACATAAAATAAATACTTATGTATAAGAATTTCATTTACAAAATATGGAGCTGTTATAATATTGGTGTTACTCTTACTTAAATATCATACAATATGATATTGTCACACTTGTCATAAGGCTATAAAACATAAGATTTAAGTTTCAGTATACTGGTCATATTTAAATGATCATTTAACCCCGGTGGATATAATGATTCTAACTTTAACTGCCATTTGAGTTTTTTGGCCTCTAAAATATCCTTCCAGAGACCCCCTCCTTGTGTATACCAAAAAGCAAAAAACTGTGACTATTACATTGCATAATGTGTTTAGCCAAAGAATGTGTATTCCTACCATGTCTAATATCTAGCTGGTGCTCATAAATACGTTCCTTAAAGTGTCTTATGGTTTTACCTACATAGTAAAATGTACACACTTTGCACACAGCAATATATACAATACCCTTGGTGTTGCAATTACAACAAAAGGGTGGGTAAAGTATTCTACCATTTACTAACAGTGAATTCCCTTCCTTGATGTACAAACACTGTGAACAGCTTCCACACTTATAAGTCCCAGTTCTCTTATTGTGTGTTCCTGGCCATTCAAGGTGATCTTTAATAGAGTTCCCTTTTCGAAATACCACCTTTGGTTAATTCCAAATACATTAAACCACCCCTTCAAAGCACGAAAAAATGTTCCAGTTTTTATTCGGTATTTGAACTATAGTGGTGTGATATAAATTGTAGGTTGTGATAAATGCATGTGTAAACCTATCATTACCACCTTTTACTGTAGCTGTTACATCCCCAAGGTGTACTTCTTTGTCCCTCAAAATAGGTTTGTATAAACCCTCCTCTCTTTTCCTAACAACTTCACTATAAGTGGTGGAAATAAAAAGTTCAGGGTAACCACGCTGGGTAAGCATTTTCTTCAATTTTTCACCCTCTTGTACAAAAGATCCTTCCTCCGAAACCAAATGTGCCAACCTAACATATTGGCCTTTGACAAGGCCCTTCTTTTTGTGGTACAAGTGACTGCTGTCATAGTGAAGGAGACTATTAAAATAAGTGGGCTTATGAAAACTATTGCTCACATATCTCTGTTGGATATAGTCTTTACTAATTTCCACATCCTAATTACTAATACTGCTTTGACCTATACTGGAGGTAAATTTCAAAAATACAGTGGTACTGTCACAATAATCAAGAAAAGAAGCAATGGCATCCTTCCAGGCAATGAATATGTCATCCAAAAAACGACAATAAACATCCCAGTGTTGTTCATAGTGACACCCCTTGAGAAACCTTTTCTCCCATTCCAACATAATGATGTTGGAAAAAAATGGGGCCACAAGCTGCCCCCATGGCCACTCCACATTTCTGCAAAAAATATTGGCCTTCAAAAAACACAACATTGTTTGTAAGGACAGCTTCCATCAGAGTAACTAAAACATAAACTTCATTGTTAGAAAAATTACCTGTGGAAAATAAAAAATCATGGAACCACTCAATACCCAACTATACTGTTGTCTCTTCACCTTGCTCTAGCTCTTTTAAATTGGCATAAGATCTCCTCAGACTCTTGGGTGCTGTCTGTTATTTGCCAGGGGTATTTCATGGTTTGGAAATCCCTTTCTCCCTTTTCAGGCATTCCTCAATATCTTCTACAACAGCTTCCTCATTTTCCAGAGGTTCTGCAATCCCTTTTGGATCAGGGTATCATTCAGCTTGTTCAACCCACCCAAGTGAGAAAGGGGTTTTGCTCCAAAATGGTTTTGGTTCCTTGGAAGGAGGGTACTTGTAGATCACTTCTGGATCATTCTCAAGGTCCCATCTTTCTGGGAGTTGTCTCTTTAGACCTTGTTTCCTGTCCTTCCTCCCCAGGTCTTTTTTTGGTTTCTCTAGACCTCAAGGATGCATACCTTCACATTCCCATTCACCCTCTGTTCAGGAAATGTTTATGTTTCTCTGTTTCTTTCTCATATTTACAGTTCTCTGCTTTGCCCTTTGGCCTTTCTACTGCCCAATGGTATTCACGAAATGCCTTGTTCCTATCATTATTTTTTGCAGGCTTCAGGGGATACATATTTTCCCTTCTCTAGATGACCTGCTTATTCAAGTTCCTTTTTCCAGCAGGCTGTTGCAAGATCTCCATTTTACCATTTGTCTTTTACACAGTCTGGGGTTCACCATAAACCTCAAGAAATTAGTCCCAATGCCTTCCCAGGCTCATATTTTCCTCAGGTGCAAACTTCAGATTGTTTCCATGCTGGCATCCCTCCTTGATCCAAAGGTTCTGTCTCTGACAACCATTTTCAAGTCTCTTCTTCCTCTGTCCACCCTCAAAGCCAGGGAATTTCTCAGGGTTCTGGGACTGATGACCCCCACTATTCCCATGCATCTTCTTGCCAGGCTTCATATGAGGAAATGTCAGTGGTACCTCAAATCATTGTGGGTATAACATTGCTACCCCTTGGAGTTCCCTGTTCCTTTTTTCCTTGTCTCAAACTTGAGCTTCAGTAGTGGATTCATCAACTCTCTTTCAATCCAGGGCTTCTCTTTCATGCTCTGATTCCTTCTCAGGAGATGTTCACAGATTCGTCATACTTGGGATGGGGAGCTTATTTTGACCCCATAAAATACCAAGGTCTTTGGCCTCCTCATCAGAGGTCAGACCATAAAAGAGATGAGAGATTTGCTTCTGGCTCTGTAAGGTTTTCATTCCTTTTCCATCCCATCCTCCTCAAAGTCTTTACAGACAATACCACTGTGATGTAGTAAGTCAATATGCTGGGTGATACGATGTCCTATCTCCTTTGTAGATCACCTCTCCAGGTCTGCAATCTACCTATCAAGTATCAAGTGACTCTTAAGGTGGTTTACATTCTCTAGGAGCACAATCTAGTGGCAGACTCTTTTGAGAAGATCCTGAACACAGGGTCATGAATGGAAGCTTCACAGAGATGTGTTCCTGGACATAGTCCATTGGTGGAGTATTCCTCAAGTAGATCTTTTTGCCTCCCCCCTTAACAGAAAACTTTGTCTATTCTGTTCCAGAATTCCAAGTCCCCTGACTTAGAAAATGGATGCCCTGTCTTTTCCTTGGAAGGGATTGTTTCTGTATGCCTTTCCTTCTTCCTCTGTTTCCATGAGTTCTGCACAAGATCAAGCAGGACTCACATAAAATCTTGTTGGTGACTCCCTTTTGGTTCAGATAGCATTGATTTCCCTTGCTTTTTAACTTGGCCAGGGGGAATCATCACAAGTTACTTCACTGGGTGGATTTTCTCACACAAGATAAGGGATCTCTTATCCATCCTCACCTGTCTGCTCTTCAAATGACACTGTGAGTAATAGGGTTTTGATTCCTTTTAGGCACTTCTTTTCTGAGGATGTGCTTTGGGTTCTGCAGGAGGCCAGGAAACCCACAGCCTGAAAATCATAGATTTTCTGTCTGGTGCTTATCTTGCTATCAGGATCCCTTCTCTGTGGAGTTTCCTCTGGTTATCTCTTTTTGTGTGATCTGTTCCATGCTGGGTTGGCCTGTTCTTCAGTTAAAGTTCACTTATCAGCAATTTCTGCCTGTCTGCCCTTGAATCCTCCTCTGACCTCTCAGTTTGAGGTCAAGCAATTTCTTAAGGTTGTCCTTCATATTAGGCCTCCCAGAAAGCCTGATTCACATTCTTGGGACCTCAGTTTTGTACTTGAAAAAGTGACTTAGGCTCTTTTCGAGCCTGCTTTTTCAGCTTCCTTGCAACATTGTACTTGGAAGACTGTTCTTTTGGCTCTCACTTCAGCCAAGAGAATGTCTGAGCTTCAGGCTTTCATGGCTATTTCTCCTTTTTTAGTTTTTCAGAGTGACAGGGTATCTCTTTGTACTAATCCTTCTTTTATGCCCAAGGTGTTCAATGAGTTGTCCCTTAGTCAGTCTGTTCACCTTCCTTTTTTCCTTCTCTGCAGTCTGCCAGTGAGAAGGTTCTTCACACCTTGGATCTACATAAACAGCTCAGGTATTATTTAGATAAAAAAAGACAATTTGCAAGTCTGAGCAGCTTTTTGTTTCTTTTCATCCCAGGACTTTGGATTTGGCTGTTTCTAAGCAAACCACTTCCTGGATTTCTAAAGCCATTTCCTCTTGTTGTTCTTTTCATGGCAAATGTCTTTCTTCATCAGTAAAGGCACATTCCTCTAGGCTGGTTGCTTACTCCGGTTCCTTTTTCAAGGGTTTGGACACTAATTCCATCCTTGAGGCTGATACTTTGTCCTCTATTCATACTTCCACTAAGCATTAGAAACTGGATGTTATTTCCAGGGCCAAGGTAGGTTTTTCCAGGGCTATTCTGCATGGGTTTGTAAAGGGATGCTCTGTGCCTTCATCCTCCCAGGCTTCTTAAGATCTTGTACTTTCCCTTATGTAAAGACCACTGCAACAGTGATATGGAAAGGTAAAGTACAGTTGTGTAAAATCTTACCACAACAGTAGATGTCCTTTCACTGTTGCTGTATTTGGTCCCTACTGCTTTCCACCCTCTTTTCTTGCACTTGCCCAAGGTTTTGTTGCCGTCTTGGCTAAGGGTCCTTGTTTCCTTTTCCTTCAGCCCTTTTTCCCTTCTGGATGTACATGTTCTCTTTTATCCCTGATGGTATTCTCTTCCTCCTGGGGCATTTCACTTCTGAGTGTTTGCGTCAGTATGTCACCTTTATGCCCTGCACCTTATGCTGGGAGTGTACGTGTGGCATACAGTGCCTATAAGACTTAAAGACTTTGGTATAGTGGCCAGATGTTGGGCTATACTTGGCAGGAGATCCCTTATGCAAAGAATACTATAACAGTGAAAAGAAGGACATCTGCTGTTATGGTAAGATTTTATACAATTGTACTTTCATGTTCTCTTTTGTCCACAAGGGTATTCTGTTCCTCCAAGGTCATTTCAGTTCTTTGTGAGGTGACAGGGGTCAGTGCTGGGCCCCCTACTGTTTGGTATATACTTCTCAGAAGTTCAGGTGAAACTAAAGGATTGTGGCTGACCAAGTTTGCAGATGACTGCAAACTATGTGCGATCATTTAATCCCCAAATTATGTCAGTATACTCCAGGATGATCTCATGTAGACCAACGATTGGTGTATTAGTCACGGTCCCAAACTGAAATGCATTCCCTTTGGCAGAAACAATGTCCCTTCACATTATCAGATCAACAACAATACCCTAAGTACCCATGAAGTAGTAAGGGACTTGGTATCACAAGTTGACTGCAACCTTAACTTTGACCACTATGTATCTACTTTAGTAAGGAAGGCTGTCTACGCAGTACACCTGATTAGTAAAGGCATCACCTCGAGAGCAAAAGAAGTTATAACCTCCCTCTACTCGGCACTTATCCGGCCCATAATTGAGTATAATGTCCTGTTCAGCATTTACTGTACTAAGCATCTGCAGCAATTAGAGAGACCATAGAGGTTTCTAACAAAGAAGATCAAGGAGCTTCAGCATGTGCCTAACAGAGACTGACTAAAGTCCCTGACACTGTACTCTGCATTGTATAGACTTCTTAGGGAGAGACTTATGTCTGGCCTACAGAGCAATCCAAGACCCAAACCTAATGAACTTTCTGCATATTCATAAATCAAACGGGACTAGGGCTACCCATTCCAGGAACCTATGGCCTGTGACTTAAATAGATCAGGCTGGAGGGACAGAATTATCTCCCAGCAACTGCCACGTCTTTGGAACAGGCTACCAGTTCATGTGAAACAGAACACCTCTATGACAATGTTCAAGAGGAACCTGGATGAGTGGATGGGGCATTGTAAATTCTTACCGGGGATAGCACCCACAACCCTCCTGGACATGGGCAATCATCACTAAATGCAATCTTGGGTATTGACTAGCATTTCTATGGTATTACTTCCTCCTCTCCAACTTCCTCATTACATTGGTATGAAACTGCTAGGCTTAAAATTACTTCTGGGTTGATAGCCTAGTAATCTGCTATGATGCTATGATTCCTCCATTAGTAATAATGCTCACGTAGACCATAGCTACTCGCATCATCACTCACAAATGTCCATTTAGTGGCATCATAGTATGCTGGCAACTGTTGTTAGCATTTTATTTTCTCTGGTGTAAGCCTGGGCTTCAGCATTTCCCCTCAACCAGGGTACCTTTTTAGCAGGTCTGTTAAAAGAAGTAAGGTAGTTGAGAGACCTGGCACAAACTTGCTGAAGAAGTTAAGCATGCCCTTCATTTTATCTTAATTCTGTTGCATAGCATGGATTTTATAACTTGGCTGTTCTTTTGACTTGCTTGCATTTGATTTGATTCCACAAACCCTTATGCTGTGGCCAAAGTACTGGAGTTCAGCTATTTCAAAACATCATTTGTCTTGGCTTAATTTTAATCCAGAGTGTTTAACAGTTGGGACCACTGCCTAACCCTGAATCATGTGTCTTTATATCTGCACCAATACTAAGATATTATCCATAATAGCAACAACACAGTCGTGCGTTTTACTAGATTTCAGGCGCTGAGGTTATACCATATGGCAGCCTCTTGAAACAGAACTGGGACAGTGAAATAATGATGGTTACCAGCTTTTGCTTTCTTCCTCCAGGGGTATTCATCAAAGTCTACTGAATGTGTCTAATGTGGATACATCTTTAACATTGACTAGTTTATATACTATGTCATCTCATACAGGTAGAATGACTTTTTTTGCATAATTACATTATTAAGCCTTCCTATATTTATACATATTCATATACTGCCAGTTTTCTTTAAAAAAAGTTATGCCACACCTGGTTACATCTTAAGTGCCACTTAGGAAAAGACAAACTAACAGCTATATCATTCTCACTAATAGAGAGCACAATCCTCTTTTCCTAGCCATTAATTACTTCACTAATTTTTGCTGCCATTGGGTAAAGGATTTTACCAGGAACTGAAGAGTAAAAATCTAAAAGAGCTTTGGACAGTGTTTATTTCTTATCCTTCAGTATGAAAAGTAGCTGATAAGTTGATTCCAGGACCTCATCCCTCACCTATGATGGAAAGGGGAAGTACATATTAACTATTTCTATGTTCTTCTGCGATTTTAATGTATTATGCTATCATTTCTGCCACACCCTCGCACACGTATGCATGCACACACATGCACACACACACACACACACACACACACACACACACACACACACACACACACACACACACACACACACACACACACACACTCACACACACACACACACACACACACACACACACACACACACACACACACACACACACACACACACACAAGCTGGGAGAATTCTGGGCATATTTAATGTGTGTGTGAGTCTGTGACATGGAGTGAGTTTGTGTGTCTCTCCTTCAGCCTATCTGTGTGTGATGTGGTGTGCATGTAACTTTCTATACACCTGTGTACCTCTGTTTTTGTATATGTCTGAGAGGCTGTCTCTCTGCTGTCTCTCTGCTTGGCATCTGTCTCTATCTGTGTACATATGGATGAGTGTATGTATTCATGGGGGCATTATTAAATATTGCATATCTTATATTTTGGATGTTACTTTCTTCAGCAGCAACTTTGAAATATTAGATGGACAAACCATTTTAGACATACACAAACACGTTTACTATGACTTACTCGAACTGCAGTAAGTTGATCGACCGATGTACAAAATCACGGTTTCCAAGGGACAGGAAACCAAAATGGTTGATCCCATTCAGTCGAGTTGCATGGTGCACTCGACCGTTCGGCAATCAACATGCCGAGACTGTGAAGGGAGGTCTTGCCTCAGTGAGGACAGGGAAGTAGGCCATTTCCTCACTATAGTGCGATCTCGGTGTTGGTATATTTAATATGCAAGGGGTGTGGGGGGTGCAGGGGTGCGTATCCCCCCTGCTAAATAGAGGTAAGGTGAGTAACACAGGTGGAAAGCGGGAATGTCGAAAATGTTGAATACACATTTCTGTGTTTCCCATTTTTGACATTATGATCTTCCGCTGTTTTGAAATGCAACATTATTTTACGATGTTGCAACTGTTCGACCCAACCCCTTTCAAATACACCATAGTAAACCATATATGTGTGTGTGTGTGTGTGTGTGTGTGTGTGTGTGTGTGTGTGTGTGTGTGTGTGTGTGTGTGTGTGTGTGTGTAGTACTCATAAAACACATATAACACAACTTAACACATAGCCCACTAACTAAGCACAATAATGCCCTTCATCGTGAAACAACCACAAAAACCACCACGGACTGCGACGTTCTTTAATGACAAAATGCACATATAAAATGGCTAGAACCCGAAGACAAGTGAAATGAGATAAAATCCCCTGGTACTTCGTCAACAATAAGCGCTTTCGGATTTAACCTTCTTCAGATCATAATGAGTGAAGTGGGGAAGCACTTAATAAAATCATTGGTGACCAATCGAAAGGTAGTATTGGGCCAATGCCCTCTTCACAGATCAAATCAGAATTAAACCAATGAAAATGTATAACTATGCATACTCCTTCTGTTCTAACCGATAGTAGGTCTCCTGTTCTTCAGTATAGGACATAATGGAACCACTGCATTTAAACTTGGAGACTTGTCCGCTCTCAGGTTTATAATCCATTTAATTTCATTCCTTTCCGCAGCTTTAGTGATGTCACCATGCCTCGTTCCAACATGGGTATTTTCCAAGACTTTAAAATAAAACCGATGATTTGGAAACTACTTAATGTAAGTTGCAAGGCAGTTTTTAAGATCACAGTTCCAAATATCACAAAGATGCCTCAGAACTCTGTTTTTAAAACATTGATCAATTTTGCCCACATAGTATGCGGACATTCTGAACACGTAGCTAAATATACTACGTGAGGAGTGTTGCAATCTGCTTGGCAAGAAAATTTGTAGCTAATTTTACTGATGGGGTGGATGAAAGTGTTGCTAGTGTCTATACTGTTACAAGCTGAACATTTACCACAGCGAAAGGTCCCTTTCTTCTGTCTTATAGGGTCTTTTTTCATACCATCTTTCAAACATAAAAGGTGTTTTAAGTTCTTTTTATTTTTAAAAGTAAATCTAGGCATCTCACCAACAATCTCACAAATTTTGGCATCTTGGGTTAAAATAGGCCAGAATTTCTTAATAATTTCAAAGACTTCCTGGCAATCATTAGTGTATGTTAAAGTAAAGTTTATTTTACGATGTTGCATCTGTTCGACCCGACCCCTTTCGAATGCACCATAGTAAACCATATATATATGTGTGTGTGTGTGTGTGTGTGTGTGTGTGTGTGTGTGTGTGTGTGTGTGTGTGTAGTACTCATAAAACACATATAACACAACTTAACACATAACCCATTAACTAAGCACAATAATTCCTTTCATGGTTGGCATCACAGGGGGAAATACCAGACCACCTGAAGTGGAGTGGCCTTCTGTTTGTGGTGTTGAGCTTCACAACACCCCTGGGTGGTCCATTATTTCCCAGTAGCACCAACTCTGTCAGACATTATTGTTTTCATAACATATTTAATCTGTTAGAATAACCATAATTCTGCACACAAAGTATTTTCTTTGTGGTTTTACACTGAATCTGTTCCAACATATTAATATTAGATTTGAAAGAGGCATAACATATAGCACTATATTCTATAACCAGATCTATAAAAGACAGACATAAATTGCATCTTTAGAAGCTATAGTTCTAAATAATAGCGCTACCCTCCTTAAAGCCTTAACATTAACCATTAGTACATGTTCCTTAAACTTTAATTTGTTATAAGTTGTGATTTCTATTTCTTTCATGTTATTTACTTCAGACAAAAATTGATTTTCCAAGCATAAGGGCACAATTATTGAAATAAGCCCAAAGTATATAATTTTTCATTTATTGACACTATAGTTCATTCTTCATTTCTTGTCTAGGTACTAATCTCTCTTAAATAATTTTTAACAAGAAGGGCACATGCTTTGCTGTTTGCATATGAGACATAAGGCCAAGTGTTTCTTATTTTATTCAGGTATTTAGTGCAGAAATACTGCTCCTGTAGCATAAGGTGAAGCTTTGCAATGAAGAATTAACTCTGTATTAGTTGAATAATGAGCAAAGATATTAGTAGGCTGCAGAAAAGCTTTAGAGTTTTGAAATACAATTTCTTATTCCTATTCCCATATACTTAGCGACATGTTTACATAACAAATGAAGCAAAATATTTAAAGAAGTTGCTAGATTTCGGTAAGAACGTTTTTTGTGTATGCTGTCTTCTACAACCCTTCAATTCACTATCAGTTGGTTGAAAAACTGCTTCATCAACATATCTGAATATCAGCTGACACACCAGAACAGTAATGCTTCTCATAATTCCGTAAATATAAATGTGATTTTGTTTAACCGGTATTTGTAGAAGATGGAGTTCCACTGATGGATTTTACTTTAGTGTTTACAGGATGTCGATCATGTGTATGTACTAAATGTCACACTTTATACTTCTTTTACAAATCAATCAATAAATACATATTTATTTCTCTCAAAATGCAAACGTACATCTCCCGATATTCTGAACAGTTCCTCTAGATTCTGCAACTATTCTTTCTTTGCAGTGACCCTACTAATCAGGACATCAGTCAATCAAATTGTAAGATGTATCGTACTTTACTTTATACCAAACGTTTTGTTGTCCATGAAAAATGGCATGTGTACATAACACTATAAATGGTAAATGGTCACATGGAAACATTCCTCATTGGGTATTTAGAGCCAAGTATTTCTTAAACCAATCCATCAAAGCCATTACTTCATAAGCATTGCTCATTTCAAATTTTGAAAGTATATACACCCCAACACCTCAAAAAAATCTTCCTGTGAAGGCATGGAGTACTGTCCTAAAGAAGCTACTTGGACACCCGTTAATTTATAGTTTTCACACAGTATAATAATGCTGTTAGGTTTTAGTATAGGTACCTAGACAGTGGTGGCTGGTGAATTCAAATCAAAGGGGGGGCTGCAGGAGACAGCTGAATGGGTGTGGCCAATGGGGATGGGTGTGGTCAACTAGAAAGGGGTGGAGCTATGCTAAAATCACAAACACTGGGACTTTAAATATGCTGCCCTGGGTGCCAAACCATCATTATGAGAGTCCAATGAAGACAAAATGAAGTATAGAAGAAAATAAATATTTCAATGCATTGGCTGCATGACAGCTGACAATATCTAGATGGAAACAAAAAGGTTGTGAGGCATGAAAACTAAATTACTTTTTAAATACATTACTGGAATGCCAGTCAAAATCAAGTATAAAAAAACAATCAGCACTCGACTCAAACCACTTCTCCTTGCACTGCATTATAATTTATATTCATCTTTATAAAAGTACAAAGTAACACACTGAAAGTAGCAATCTCTGTGATAACCCCACTCGTAAAAATGTTTCTTATCCAAAAAAGACCTGCTGCCTGACAACAACTATCTACTTGTTTCATGGGGAAAACATGATCAAAGTAAAAAATAAACAGCAAAAAAAGAAAGAAGCTCAAGATAAATTGCTTAAAGGATTACTGCACAGGTTATGGACCATACATGATAGATTGGCATTCTGTTTAGTTTACTGGTAAAGCTTACAAAGATGACTGCAAGTCTCCAAAAAATGTAATGAAGTTCTGAAAATACTGTAATCCTGTCCTTTATTACAAATGCTGTCATATGCATTTCAATACCTAAGGCTTATATGTTATCTAGTTATGTAAAATATTCGCTGCATGGCAGCAACAAAAAGGCTTTCAAAGTTGGTAATTCTTTAACAGTATGCTTATTAAAGCTTACTTGCTTCTTACAATCTCAGACAAGCTTACCTGATGGTCATTAAAGCATTGCTACTTAAACACAGAGCAACAGGCACTACAACAACATGTATTTTCTGAATAATAAGAAACATAAATCAACAGTATGGATGGGGGATACTTTGCACACTTCCACTGCATAACTGCTCCTTGCCTTGCTTGGACACATCCAGAGTCACTACAATGGGGAGTGGGGTGCAACAAGTATGTCACAATTTGAAATGTATCTGGCTGACGGTGATGGCACTGACACGTTTGTCATACCTCTCAACCTCAGAGCAAGAAATCTGGACAAAGCCATAAATACAGGTAGGATAAAGAACCAAAAATAAGGACAATTTTTAAATATTGCTGTTATAAACTTAGAAAGATAACAGAATAGTAGGTCTTGCATTAGTATGAATTTTCTGAAGGATATGAAATCTGAAACTCAAACGTCTCATTATTTTCTAAATTCAATCTTTAATGATGTGCCACTAATGTGCCAGAAAACCACAATTTTATGAAAAACAGACCAAACATGTAATGCAAAAATATAAAATGCCCACACAATACAGCTGGGAACCTGTCAAAGAAGGGACACTTTTTAATATTAGTACTGTTAACTTGAGCAGCTGACAAAATAGAGAATCTACATATATTTCTAAAATAAAAGTAATCTACAACTCTGATCATTACAATTATTTATTAATTGTAAACCCTCTATGTTTTCTTCCAAAATTGCCATTTTACGGAGGGATTTATTAGACGGAGAGCAACATTTTGAGCCAAACGTCAAGGACAGTTGAGAGGTTTGGCTATACCTAATTCTATAAAGAGATTTATTTGTGGGTACCTCTCAACCTCTTAACGTAGGAAATCTGGACAAGGCCAAAGACATTGGGAGACCATAGAAACAGTACTAGAAATTGCTGTTGTATAAACGTAGACAGTTGATAGAATAACAGGTCTTGCTTTAGCATGCATTTTACTGAAGGGTATGAAGTCTGAAACTCAATGGCTGTCATTATTTAGTGACTTCATTCCTAAATGATTTGCCAGAAAATCACAAATTTTATGAGGAACAAACCAAAAATAAGAAGCAAAAATCTATTCATTCCGCGAAAAGCTGTCTGAGTTTGCCCTTCCTCCCTCACAAAATCATGGTCAAATGGGCCCCCCCCCCGCAGCCATTCCAATGTCCCATTACTTGGCTATTTTGCCCCATTTACCATAAACACTAATGTGCATACTGCTTTACTTCTACGATGATTTGGATTTCATTTAAAAGTTTTATTTTACATTTTACAGCACAAACACTAATGGACATCCACTAAACAAAGCAATGCAGTCTCACAATGAAAATAGACTTAGCATTAAAATGTCTCTTCCCTTGAAACTCACATTCATTGAAACAGCATTGAAATCCACATTAAAAGAAAATACATCTAGCCAGTTGTAGATAAAGATTAACTTTGGGCTGTTTTCAAATCATAGGCCCCTTGCACACGAAACATACATCTGTACTTTGATACACCTTCCTGATTGTATTAAATTATATTCCTTGTATAATACAGTACAGTTGTTAGAGGATGTTATGAATTTATTGTTTTGAACATTTTCCCAATAAAAATTGAAACAAAATACATGCACCAATAATGACACAACTGCCCAATTCAGAACATTTCCATCATAAAAGTCTACTCAAACTTCTACAATTCACCAGTATCAGTAAGTATTCACCAGTATCAGTAAATATGCACAATCACTGCAAAAGTAAAAGTCATCTAAATAATTCCACATTAAAGAGATCTGTAATTAATGAAGAGGTTGCTGCTGGCAAACAACTCTATATTTCATTGTTTCATCTACAAATAAAGTGCCTATTGTCCTAGAGGAATAAATTGCCTATATCACATTAAAAAATGATAAGCAAGCAATATTGCTATAGGGAATGGATGGCAAACTGATAACAGGTTCATAGTTACTAGGTATCTCTGCCAAAGAGGACATTCTCAGGACTGCAGCATCCACCCCCTTTAAAAGTACAACAAAGTACAGTATCAGTAATGCATCTACATACTATGGGAGTAGAACCCACAGCCTTCTGCATCAAAAGCAAGTACACCCCCTGTTGTGCTATTAACAATGCAAGCCTCCTCAGCATAAGCAGCACTAAACATCTCTTCCCCTGAAGCTCTCAGCTCCTTGTAAAATCCACTCGGCACTCAACTGTATCTCTCACCTTTGCAGCACAAGAAATCTGGAAAAAGACAAAATTTATTGGGGGGGGCAAAAAAGGCCAAATACCAGGGACACATTTTAAACATTGCTTGCATAATTGTGGAAAGTTGCTAGAATAAAATGTATTACCACCATGCATTTCACTGCCAAGTCTTGAACCCAGGACTCTGTGCACTACAGTCAGAGAAACATAGCACTATGCCAAATCAACTGATTCTTGAAACGAATACAGGAAGACTGAAACTTAAATGGCTATCATTTAGTGAATTCAGTTCTCACCATAGCTCTCAACCTCTTAGCACAAAACACCTGGACAAAGCCAATAATGAGGGAATACAGCCCCAAACATATGTCAGGGAATTCAGTAATCACCATAGCTCTCAACCTTTTAGCACAAGAAACATTGACAAAGCCCATAATGGGGAATACAGCTCCAAACACTGGGAGAAATTTCAAATATTGATCTTAGAAAATTGCTAGAATAAAAGGTTTTGTGTTACCATGTAGCTTCTGAAGAATATGAAGTCTGAAATTTAAATGCTTGTCATTATTTAGCGAATTAACTCCAGAAAACCACAGATTCTGAGGAACAGAATAAAAATATGAGGCAAAAATTTGAATAACTTTCACAAGTGGTGGTGGTTAAGGAATTCAGGCTCTTGCTACCTGCACCCAAGGTACAGGGTTTGAGCCTGAGTTATTCCCACTACTGTCTCTCTAGCCACCAGGTATATTTATTTGGGGCATTTTAGGCACACACACACACACACACACACACACACATACACACACACACACACACACACACACACACACACACACACACACACACACACACACACACACGAAGAAAGCTAAAGCTCCATTCTGTAAGCTCCTTAAAAAAAGACACACACCTAAAGAAAAAAGAGCTCCATTAATACATACACTTCTGTAAATACATTAATAGCTCTGCTGCCCACTCCTTAAAAAAAAAGACATACACCTCAAGAAGAAAGAAAGCTCCGTTAATACATTTGGACTGTATAAAAAAAGCTCCAGACTCTTCTGTGAGCACAAGCTCTGTTCAGTTCTGTAAGCACACGCTCTGTTCAGTTCTGTAAGCACACACTTCTCAAGAAGAAGTAAAGCTCTGTTCCATAAAAGACACATAGTCTGCTGCTTAAGAAGAAAGCTAAAGCTCCATTCTGTAAGCTCTACACTAAAGAAAGCTCTGTTTCATAAATATAGTAAAAAAAGGCACACATGCTCTGCTTAAGCTCCGGACTGTTTAAAAAAAGCTCCAGACCATTCTGCATGCTTAAGAAACAAACAAAACTCTGTTATGTTGTAGAAACACACTCCGGACCCACTGAAAGCTTACCTGAGGGATCTGTCCAGGCTCTGTCTCCTGCCTTGTGTTACAAAATCCCTGTGATAAATACAGTTCCTGCGAAAGCTGAATACAGTTCCTGCGAGAGCAGGCTAGATTATCCAGCCTGCAGACGTTGCAGTCCAGTCCCCTTCCAGTCTATGTGGTTAGTAACTGCATAGACTTCTGGGCATCTCTGTAGTCTGATGCCTTCTTCCTAATCCGGACTGCTGTTAAACCAGTCCAGATTCATCAGCACGCATGCCTGGAGTTCAGGAATTTTTCTATTTTCTTTTTTAGTTGTTATTTTTGTTTTTTGTTTTTTTTTTTTACAGCTGGGTGCTGCAGTCTTACAGTCCAATAGCACGAGCCGCCCCTGTACCTAGGTAATCCAAGTAAAGTCCATTCTGAATATTTAACAGAATTTTTGATTTCCTCTTCCTGCAGTTCATTTCTTCTTCTTGATTATCAAACATTTCATAAGGTGTAGATTGAATGACCAGTGGAGACATAGACTGTGAGTTAACAGGGGTTTATTGTACAGCCAACATGAGTCTAGCTGTATGCACATTTATGACTTGCATGTAATTGCACTTGCTTAACACCACCCTCCCCAACATGCTTTCTTAAACTACAGTAGCTGTCAAGGTACAGTCACTGTTCTACATCCTCCCTCTTTAACTTTGTTCCTTATTTCAAATACATGAATAAATTTCCTTTAATATTTTCTTTAAACACATTCTAGAATTAAACATTATATTAACAGTTCAACATGGCCTGTACAATTTCAAGTCCAATTCACTGTATATATTTAGGTTTGGGTTTGCAGACTCTTCCTGTCTGTATCACATACAGATTTTTGATTTGAATTAGAAACAGGAACTGTCTTTAGAGGTTTATTCAGTACTGAAGCATTACTTTGTATTTCAGGACTGTTTAAAGAAGGCAGTCTATCTTCTTGAAGCTGACTGGTTGGCAATTCACCCAAAGAACTGGAATCACCAGTACACTCGGTCTGTTGTGGTTTTGGCTCTGGGACAGGCAAAATCTGTCTGAGATTTCTTCTGTAGCCTGCTCCTTTGGATTGAATTATATAGGACCTCGGTTCAGCACAAATGTCCTTCACAATACCTTCACAATATCTACATGATCATGACCTTTTGAAGTCTGCATTCTAACCATTTCACCTTGCAACAATGGACAGACAGGCCTACTGGTTTTGTCAAAAATAACTTCTGTAAATGACACTTTTTCGATAGTTGAGCTTTGACTACCTTATTACTCTTTGAGATAGGCACTAACAGCTGCTTGCTGATTGTAAGAGTTGTTTGTTTGTCTTGACATCAGTCTTTGAGCTGGTGAACCAAGCATTTGGTCATGAGGAATGTTTTGATGGTTTAGAAATAAAGGAATACAACAGTTCTATCCATTTTGGATTTTTCTGTTAAATGCTTTGCACTGTGGATTCATGCTCAGCCAGACTATTAGCTTGTGGGCATTTGGGATTGCTGGTTACATGAATAAAGTCTGAAGATGCTGCAGAGTCATGAAACCATTGACTAGTGAATTGTGCACTGTTACATGTGATGACGTCATGTGGATTTCCATGGACTGAGAAGTGCCTCTTTAATTTTGTAATTACTGTGCTAGAGGTCAAATCATGGAGCAAATTGACTTCAAACCATCCAGAGTATGAATCAACTAGAACCAAGTAATGTGACCATTCACTCAAAAACATCTACTGCTACTGTTGACCATGGTAAATCAGAGATTGGGTGTAGATGAATAGGTACTTTTTGTTGATGCAGTTTGTACTCTTGCAAACTGACCATAAAAATGCCTCTCTTTCAATATCTTTGGACACTGAGGATCAGAACACAATGCCTCTTGCCCTTCTTTTAGTTGATTCTGTGCCAGGGTAGCCTCTGTGCAGAATTTATATATAGTGCTTTTGTAATGATTTAGGAACTACTAAACTACTTCTGAATGGGAAATACTGCTGATTTCAAGTGGAAAAATTATTTGGTGTATCGGCCAGCCTTGGTTGATAATATTACTCAGTTTTTGAAGAACTGGGTTTTTAGCAGTGTGATTTTTTAACTCATCAAGCCTTGATGATGAAATATGCTTGACTTCCTTGACATCAAAATCAACTATCTCATTTTCGTGTTGTTCCATCATCTTTCTAGGTGTGCAGAACGAGACATTAGCAAGATACAGGTGTTTACCTTTTATGTAGGCAATAGTAAAGCTGTCTTTTTTTCAGCTTTAACATCATACATAGCAATTGTGCTGGATCTGTGTGTATTAACTTGTTCAAAATCGTTACTATTGGCTGGTTCATAGGTTCATAGGTAGGTACTAGGCTAACTGCCCGAGGGCATTTATAAGCCTAACCAGAGTGTGTCTGCTTTCGCCGACCCATTGATTAATTAACTGATCCTCTGTCAAGCAGAGCCAATGAAGTGATCCCAGGGGTGTATTTTCTGTTACCCATCCATTCGTCAAGGTTTCTCTTGAAGAATGTTAGTGAGGGGCTCTGCCTGATGTAATTTGGAATTTTGTTCCAAAGCATGGGGAGTCTCTGTGACAGGAATCTATCCCTCCAGCATGTTCTATTTATTGTTGTGGTGAGGTTTAGCTCACTAGAGCATGTGGCTCGCAGTGACTTGGATTTCTTTAGGTGGAGCATGTCCATCAATTCTGAGTTGAGCATGGCTTTGTAAGTCAGGCAGAGATCACCTCTGAGTAAGTGATACACCACTGAGTACAGCCAGAGTTTTTTCAGTCGGGCTGCATAGGACATATGTTTGAGATCAGTAATCCTCTTGGTGAGGTACTTTTGTGGTCTTTCCAGCTGTTGGAAGTGTCTTGTGAGGTACATCCTAAATGGAGCATTGTACTCTATGATGGGTCTAATGAGTGACGAGTAGAGGGGCACTATAACCTCTTTATTTCTAGATGCAAACCCTTTAGTAATTAGATGGGCCACACAGAAGGATTTCCTAACTACTTTGGCAATACGATTGTCAAAGGAGAGATTACTATCTACCTGGGTCCCCAGATCTCTTATTACCTCTTCTGTATTAAGGGGGCTGCCACCTATGTGGTAATTCGTGGGTGTTTTGTTTTTCCCAAATGGGATGACTATGCATTTTTTGGCATTTGGCTTGAGGGCATGACTTTGACACCAGGTGTCTGTCTCAGTAAGGCCCTTTTGGAGGATGTCCGTGTCAGCCGAAGAGTCAATTATGGCTCTCAGTTTGCAGTCATCAGCGAACTTGGTTAGCCATAGTTCATAGGTTCATAGGTTCATAGTTTCATAGGTTCATACTAGGCTATCTGCCCTGGGGCAATTATAAGCCTAGCCCAATTCTGTATGGCTTACGCCACCCCTTGATTTGAGTATACTGTGCCCTTTTTAAGGTTTAGTTTACTGTGCCTCTGTCTAATAGTGACACGGGAGTAATCCCTGGGACAAACCTACGATCCCCAATCCACTTATCGAGATTCTTCTTGAAGTGATTCAGTGAGGTGCTCTGCCTCACGTGAACTGGAATTCTATTCCAGAGCGAAGGGAGCCTCTTGGTTATGAACCTGTCCCTCCAGCAAGTTCTATTTATTTCTGTGCTGAGGTTCAAGTCCCTCGAGCGTGTGGCTCTAAGGGATTTAGATTTACTGAGGTGGAGCATGTCCATTAACTCTGGATTTGACATAGCTTTGTATGTCAGGCATAGATCGCCTCGAAGTAGGCGGTATGCAACTGAGTAGAGCTGGAGTTTTTTTAACCGAGCAGCATATGGCATCTGTTTGAGACCCTTGATCCTCTTCGTGAGATACTTTTGGGGTCTTTCTAATTGCTGCAGGTGTCGGGTAAGGTACATCCCAAAAGGGGCATTGTATTCTATAATGGGCCTGATGAGGGATGAATAAAGGGGCATGATTAATTGTAACTGTTAAATGTTGTAAATACCTTCTGTTATGGAGCTTTTCTCCCCAGGACTCCATTGAAAACGGGTTCTTTATGGCCCAATGGACTATCCTGGTAAACCAACGGCAATAAATAAATAAATAAATAAATAAATAAATAAATGATTACCTCTCTTGATCTAGATGTGAAACCCTTCGTGATGAGGTGGGCTATGTAGAAGGTCTTTCTAACCACTTTGGCAATGTGGTTTTCAAAGGAGAGATTGCTATCAACTTGGGTCCCCAGGTCCCTAATAACTTTCTCTGTACTTAATGGGTTTCCGCCTATGTGGTAATTTGTGGGCACATTGTTTTTGCCAAAGGGTATGACTATACATTTTTTGGCATTTAGATTTAAACCATGGCGCTGGCACCAGTTATCTGTCTCTGTGAGACCTTTTTGAAGGATGTTTGTGTCAGCTGGAGAGTTGATTATGGCACCCAGTTTTGCAGTCGTCTGCGAACTTGGTGAGCCATAGTCCTCCCACGTTTGCCTGTACCTCGGAAAAGTATATACCAAACAAGAGTGGTCCCAGGACAGAACCCTGTGGGATGCCACTTGTGACCGGTTTCGAGTCTGACATGGCTCCAGCAACTCTCACTCTGTGGGTTCTGTCTTTGAGCCAGTTTGCGACCCATCGTGTGACATAGGGGTTTATATTTAAGCTGGATAGCTTATCTATGATGCCCGAGTGGGGTATTGTGTCAAATGCCTTTGCAAGGTCCAGATAGGCTGTGTGGACTACCTTCCCTTCATCTATGGCTTTGGTGACTGTTTCAAAGAAGTCAACCAGGTTCAAAAGGCAGGATCTGCCCTTGACAAAGCCGAACTGGGTAGGATCTAGTGTCTGTAGGTCCCCAATGTCTTTGTTTATGATCCATGATGATCCTCTCCATAGCCTTGCAGACTAAGCTAGTCAGGCTTATGGGGCGATAGTTTCCAGGGTCCGTAGAGGCTCCACCTTTGTGGAGTGGGACCACTGTTGCTGTACGCCATTCTGTGGGCACATATCCTGTAGTGAGGCTGAGATTGTATAGCTGTTTTATTTGAGGGATTAGTTCCTCTTGTAGTTCATGTAGGACGCAACCTGGGATGCCATCTGGTCCCATGGAAGCAGTGTTTTTTGCTTTGGAGAGGGCAGCCTTCACCTGAGCATCTGAGATGTTTGGGAGGCAGCCCTCTGCCGGGATAGATATTTGCTCTTTTGGGGGGGAGGGGGTGGAGAAGTTTGCACTGAACCTGTCTGTCAGGATATTGGCGATGCCTGTGGGTTCAGTGTATTTTTTGTCGTTTAGAATCAACTCAGAACAAGTCTGGGAGTTGCACCCCAGGTTAAAAACATAATTGAAAAAAGCCTTATGATTGTCTTTGGTGTCCTGTGCAATTTTTCTCTCGAAGCTGGCCTTGGAGGATTTTATGAGGGATCGTAATTTTTTGCTAGTACTGATCAGAGATGCCTTCCCTATTAGGGATTTTGCTCTATCATGTAGTAGCTTCCTCCTTCTGTTGTACAGTTTATTTATGGCAGGGGTCCACCAGACTGGATGCCTGCCTTTGGATGATTGGGTCTTGGTTTTGTTTGGGATAGCATGATCCATGCATTCCTGGAGATGTCCGTAGAATGCATTTATATAGGATTCTGCAGTTTTGGCTGTAGTTTCCACTGGCCCTGGGGCCTTGAAGGATTCCACTTCGGTTTTGAGAAGTGAGAAGTTCGCTTTGAGAAGTTTTTCACTGTGGTTTTCTGGGCTGGCGGTGGGGTCGGGATGTGGACATCCAGTGAAATTAATTTATGGTCTGATCTTACCAATGAGGGATATACTTCTGGTGTGGAGCATAGAGTCCCCATGTTGGTAATGATCAGGTCTAGTATGTTGTCCCCTCTTGTGGGAGTGGTGACTAGTTGTTCTATAGCATTTGAGTTTATAATTTCCAGGAATCTTTGGGCTAAGGTGCTGGGGCTTGAGTAGTGCTTCCAGTCAATGTTTTGGTAGTTGAAGTCGCCCAATATAATGGTGTTCGGAGAGATCTTCATGTTCTCTAATGTTTTCAGGAAAGCCAAATGGGATTCCTGACTTTGAGAGGGTGGTCTGTAGGATGCTATAAACTGAAAAGCAGTCTTGCCCACTGTTAGTTGCACATGGATGGCCTCCGATACTTCGTGCAATGCCACTAACCTGGAGGTGTGGATATCCTTGATAAATATGGAAACTCCCCCTCCTTTTGTGGTTCGGTCCGGGTTTTGGGGCCGAAAAGCATGATATGAGGTATAGCCTGGTAGTGCTGGGGTGCTCTCTGGAGCCTTGAACCAGGTTTCTGTCACTGCACAGATATCGATGTTCTCCATACTGAGGAGAGCTTCGAGTGCATGCATCTTGAGGTTAAGACTTCTGGCGTTTAGCAGCATTACCCTTAGTTTCTTGTTCCTTGTGCTGTCTATGGGGGTGGGTTTGACTTTTGAGCCTTGCCTAAAAAAGGCACTATGGGGGTGGCAAGAGCCTTTGCCAATATCCGAAAGCCCAGTGGTGACAGGTGCAAGCCGTCCCTAGCGAAGCAACGTGGCTTGTCAAGCATGTCATCCTAGGCTGACAGACACTGGATCCCCTTTGAATGATACCAAAATTTTAGCCAATTGTTAAAATCAATCATTTTGTCTTTGTACTGTGGCATCATTCTAGGTGAGGGTAAGATGCTGCTCAAGGTCAGAGTCATACCAGCCTGGGCTACATGATCAGAGAGCTCCTCTATGTCTCTTTTCATGTAGTCCAGGGAGGTACGTCTCAGGTCATTCACACCAGCATGTACAATGACTGAGTCATATTTGTATTTGCTTTGGAGTGACCTGAGTGCTTGCATTATGTGTCGGATCCTAGCTTCCGACAGGCAGCTCACTGTGACCTTCTCTTTATTCAGCCTGGTGAGCGGGACGTCAGTGTGTCTGACAATAGAGTCACCTATAACAAGAGTATCAGGTGTGTTATTCAGCCTTAAGGACTGTGGCTGCTTGGCACACTGACTTTGTGGGTTATGTGTTGTGTGTGTTTTGTTTTGAGGTAGCGTTTGCTTGGATGTCTGCTTTGGAGGTCTCTGTTGCTTAGGTAGATTTTTATTTAGAGCCTCCGAGTATGTTTTTGTGTATTTATGTGTTTGGTTCGCTGATGTGGTGGGACTATGTGATACTGGAATTGTGTTGTGTGAGGTTACCTTCTCCTCCTGACTGGTTACACCAGTTTTGAGATGAGAGAGCTCAGCCTCCAGTTTGGCTAAATAGTTGCATCTCTCACATATATTTGAACCTGTTTGGAGGAGGAGAGGGTTGTCCGTGTACATGAGACAGTTGTAACATTGCCTCAAAATTCCCAGATTCACCAGCTGGACTGGAGAGGAAACCATTGACTGACCTTTGGACATGCTAGAGTAATAGGGAAACTGAATTTAAGATGGACCAATAGAGGACAGGGTAATCGTAGAGAGTATAAGAGTAAGTAGTGCTTATGGTTTAATAGTGCTAACTTGTAGGATTACTTAATTGGACCAGTGAAGGGCCTTAGAATGAGAATATGGTATTTAAATTGAGAGCTGGTGCAGTTCTAAGGGAAAAAATGAAGAACAGACTTTGTGGAGCCAGGAATAGTTTAAACCCAATTAGGCGGCGCTGCCCGTTGTTACGCTATGCTCAAAAACGTGCAAAACCATGCAAAAGAGGGTTTTAAGAGAGGAAGATGAAGGAGTTTTGGAATTGACCCAGAATGGCCAATAAAACTACAGTTTCAAGTCAGTAACCACTCCCACAGGGGCAGGCAGGCTGCTCAATGTTTTTCACTGCCACTGATCAACAGAGAGACTTTCCTTAAGCCCAAGCAAAAAATGGCCTCACAGAAACTTACAAACAGTTCAAGAACAGCAAGCCTGTAACTGAACTTTTTTAAATCTCAGAAAAGTGGGAAAAAAGCAAGATTTTTTGTTTTTTTGTTTTTCAGAGATAGCAGAGGTTAACAAGTATCAGCAAGTTATAACAGTGCAGTAAATGACCCCACACAAGAGTGCTAGGCCAAAGACAGATAAAATGCAAGTTTTGAGAAAAAAACGATTTTAAAAATAAGTGCAACAGGAAATTCGGTAAACAGCTCTAGGTTGTGCTCTAAATACAGTTACTAATGCAGAAATCAAATTTAACAAGCCAGAAAATGCTCAAAATAGGCGGCTATGCAGAAAAACTTAGCAAATAAACAGAGGAAAAATACTTAAAGTCTCAAAAGTGGCTCCTTTCTTCTCTCCGCGTTTTCTCCTCTTGGTGGGTGCTTCGCCAACAGCCAACAAGCCTGAAAAGACGCCTAAACCACGAGGCAACCAGGTTTTAAGAGAGGAAGATGAAGGAGTTTTGGAATTGACCCAGAATGGCCAATAAAACTACAGTTTCAAGTCAGTAACCACTCCCACAGGGGCAGGCAGGCTGCTCAATGTTTTCCACTGCCACTGATCAACAGAGAGACTTTCCTTTAGCCCAAGCAAAAAATGGCCTCACAGAAACTTACAAACAGTTCAAGAACAGCAAGCCTGTAACTGAACTTTTTTTTAAATCTCAGAAAAGTGGGAAAAAAGCAAGATTTTTTTTTGTTTTTGTTTTTCAGAGATAGCAGAGGTTAACAAGTATCAGCAAGTTATAACAGTGCAGTAAATGACCCCACACAAGAGTGCTAGGCCAAAGACAGATAAAATGCAAGTTTTGAGAAAAAAACGATTTTAAAAATAAGTGCAAACAGGAAATTCAGTAAACAGCTCTAGGTTGTGCTCTAAATACAGTTACTAATGCAGAAATCACATTTAACAAGCCAGAAAATGCTCAAAATAGGCGGCTATGCAGAAAAACTTAGCAAATAAACAGAGGAAAAATACTTAAAGTATTTGCTGTACTTCTGAGAAGTATATGCCGAACAGTAGGGGTCCCAGGACCGAGCCTTGCGGGTCACCACTTATGACTGGTTTAGAGTCGGACCTGGAGCCTGCTATTCTTACCGTGTGAGTTCTGTAGTACACCAGGATCCACCAAAGTGTTTATTGAGCACTTTCGTTTTTTTAAGTAAAAAAATTCATCAGAATAACAGACACATAGGTTCATAGGTTGGTACTAGGCTATCAGCCCTAGGGCCTATACAAGCCTAGCCATAACAATTCCCTGGCTATGGTGCTCTGTTTCAATTTGGATTGGCCTTTTGTAAAAAAATCATTGAATTTGGAGCATGCAAACATAACAGCAAGAAGTTATTTTTCTATTTGGCATAGTGCATCTCTGTTTGAGTAAGGGCATAAGATGCATATGCAATTGGAATGCCCTCCTGAAGACATGCTGCACCAAGTATATACTAAGAGGGATCACAAGAGAGTGCCACAGGCTTATGGATATCATAGTATCTCAGTGTGGGTGGACTGGCATTTTTCTTTTTTAATGTATCAAATGCTTCTTGGTGCTGCTCAAACCATGACCATTTTATATATTTACATGTCAGTTCATGCAATAATGGAGAAGGTTCACTGAGGTCTGGGAAGAATTTTCCCAAATAATTTATCATACCCAGAAAATGCTTTAAAGATGTAGCATTCTCTGGGACTGGCATTTCATTGATTGCTGTTATCTTTGACAGATTTGGCTGTAGCCCTGAACTTGTGAACACATGACCTACCTAGTTAACTTCTTTCAATCTGAATTTAAATTTCAGAGGATTTAGCTTGAGGTTGACCTCACGTGCATGGTCTAGAACCTTCCTGAGATTTCTGTCATGTTCCTTTTCTCCATTGCCCCCAGCAATAATGTCATCTACAATAATGGCACAAGGATATCCAGCAAATATCTGTTCCATGGCACTCTGGAATACTCCACTGGTGGAACTTATTCCAAATGGCATTCTCAAAAACCTGTATCTGTCAAATGCATACCTCTCAACTGTATTGAATTCCTCAGTATTTCCCATTTTCGGGGGCAAAATAATAGGATGCATGAATTCCTGAGTGTCCCCTTCAAATCACGATTTTTTTTTGTTTGTTTTTTTGTTTTATTTACATTTTTAGATGGCTGTGATGTCATCAGTGTGCACAGGCACGCGTGATGACATCAGTGTTGTGAGACTGCCTGTTGGAGTAACTTGGGTGGAGTCTGAGGAGAGTTTAAAAATGAAATCAGTTGTTTATGGCCACAGCCTGCCCGCGACTTGCAGCAGGCCGTCAGCTAATCAAAGCAGATGTTGCATCTTATGTCTGTGAGATATCTTGACACCTACTGTTCTGAGGAAGATGATGCACTCTTTCTGGGGAAAGCCAGTCCTAGAGAAGACAGTTGGTAGAAACCCAGTGGATTTTTTTGTGGCACTTTATTATAAAGAATGCGAAAAAGTGAAAAGTTATTAATTCATTCCCCCATCCCGACTCTCTGTTATTTTGCTTATTATCTAATTACTTTCCAAGAACGGAAGTGGAGATTACATTTTCTTTACAGAACTGTGCAAGGCACTGATACTGACTTATTAAATGTATCCACGGAAGTTAATCAAATTTTACATAAGCGAAGTACCCTTATATGGGTTTTAATGCTTTTGGTTTAATTGTAAAATATAAATTGTTTGAAACAGCCGTATAGTAATGATCACTACTGATGTGAAGGAAACCTACATTAAGAAGGAGCGAAGGCTACAAACGTTAACAATAGTCAATGAGATGTGCATAGTTTTGGGTTTGAGCCTTTAATCTTTACTTTCGTATTGTGAGGTATTGAACTTAAACCAAATCTGCACTGCCAACAGGTTCGCACATGTCAAATAATTAGTTCTTGTGTTTCTTGGAGCCTTTGTGTTTTGAAGAAGTTCATAATGAGAGGATGTGGGCAACAGTTAACTGTCACTAAATATATATGGTTGTTTGTAGAGTTATACATGCACAAAAGCTGTAGACACAGATCGTGTTTATAACTCTCAGACTTCCATCTCTAGGATGATGAGGGACACCTGTAAGCTATAAGTACATGCAAAAACAGCAAGAAACATTTTAGCACACTTGGTAGAAAACAGCAGGGCTATAGCAGAAAACATCATAATATAAACAGTTATGCAGTTAGAATCT
This sequence comes from Protopterus annectens, assembly GCF_019279795.1. Taxonomy (NCBI): domain Eukaryota; kingdom Metazoa; phylum Chordata; order Ceratodontiformes; family Protopteridae; genus Protopterus; species Protopterus annectens. Next base: position 806,322,893 of record NC_056748.1, on the reverse strand, counting down.
ATGCATGTATGTATTTATGTCTGTTTGCTTACTGGGAGTAGATCCCTGACTGTGAACATTCACTTGAGTGAAACATATAATAAAATTGTTAGAAGACAGTGTCATTTAGATAATCAAATGTAATGATGAGGTGAGACCCGAAAGTTACTGCAGATTTATAGATGAGATCACAATCGCATGAACTGTAGCTGAAAACATGGAAAGGGGATAGGAGGCTATGGAAGAGAATTTACAGCTACTTACAGAGCAGTAAGAACATATTTGCAAGATCTCTTGGGAAGCTGAATTATGTTAACCAGGTTCAAGATACTTCCATTGATTAGAAATTAGTGTGATTGTATTTGGTTAAACATTTGCACTTAGCAGCTTTAAAGTTTGCTCTGAATTCAGAATAGATGCTTAGGCTTCTTATGGAGATGGGATAGATTCATGTACTAAGAAATGAGAAAGTATGGTTGATGTGATGGTGTTTATTAAGGGGTATGGTAAAAATATGTTTTCTTTTTGTAAAAGGAGATTGAAGACATTTTCTCTCAATGAGAATCTTTCTGTTACGTATGAATTTAACTTTAGTAGCTTGAAAAGGAGAGAGCCCAGAAACAGGTCTGATTTCTGCTGGATAAGTAGCCAGATTACCTTGTTTGAAATTTGAGCAATGATGTTCAGTCTGAGAGGCAGTAGTGATGAAGTTACAAATTCTGCCAGAGGTTATCCGTAACAAGTTCAGATTCATTTTCTCAGGCTGAAGCAATTATTTGAAGCCAATATTCTAATTTTGCTGTATAATTCATTTCTCAATGGTTTCCATGGCATCAGGTAAATGAAAATATGATATTTCTCATGCCCAGGACAGAAGTATTTGATCTCAGATCTGTTGTGTATGGTGTGATGATGGAAGTAAGCCTATGGCATGCCACAGGCTTAGATATCTGAAAAACTGTGTAGTTACTAAAATCATGGATAATCATGGTTGAGCTAGTTTCTGGGAGGTCCCAAAGATCATAGCTTTGGTTTCAGAAAGGATGCTCTTCCTAGAGTTTAGTCATTTGGCAACTGTTAATAAATCCTGAAGCTGATAATTTATAGCTGAATGTGATGGACCTGTCCATGGAATTGCCATGTTATCAGCATGCATTATAATGGGAAACTGTGGTTAGACATTTAGGACTTTTGATTACAATTGTTTTGTATGCGGTGGAGGATGTGAGTTTCACTTAGAATTCCTTATTAAAAAATCTTGAAAGTATAATATGCCTTTGGTTCTTATACCATTTGCTAATAGGGATACGTGAATAAGCTGGTGCTCTATCAAGTTGAAGGCTTTAGTAAGGTCAATGAGTACATCTCCTGTAAGCTTACCCCTGTGCATGCTAATTACAGTGCTGTCAGACAAAGTCCAGAAGGCTGTAGTTATACTAGAACTTGTCCAGAAAATGCGATCATTTCTGTAAAAGAAACCATGAGCCGTTATGTATTTGGCAAAATGATTGTAAGTATTGGCCAGTGTTTTACCAAGGGATCTGACAACAACAAGAATATCCCATAACTCCAGAATCTTCAGCCTACATTCCCCACTTGTAGTTTATACCTATTCAAAGAAAAGACATAGTGCCGGTTCTCAAAAATCTATAATTTGACAGTCCTCCAGAATCAAATGACATCCTACCCTAGTATATTTACTACTGCAGGGATTATTTCACATCACCAACAATGAAAAAGCAATAGAATCAAATGTGGCTGTCATTACTTCACATCACCCCTCTGGAATATATTCATTTTATGCCTAACACAAAACACCATGCCAGACATATGGAAATGTATTTTGATAAATCCTGTTTAAAAACAACCCAACCCCTGCAAACTTTCACACTGTTGCCCTATCTCTGTCCTCCCCCCCTGGCAAATGGCCTCAAAAAATTCACACCCAATTAACAAACTATATTTCAGACTATAACCTCCTCTCTAACAAACAACATGGATTTTAATCTGACTGGATTACCTCAACAGGACTGTTGATCCTAACTAATGATGTCATACAAGAGATGGGCAAAGAACTGCTCACAGCTACCATATTTATTGACCTGATAAATGTACTTAGTCTCGTAGATTGCTGTTTACTTGTATACAATATACTTGATATAGGCATAGTGGAGAGGCCCTTACTAAATTACAAAAGTCTTCTAATCAACACTTCCATGTTAAAATCCCCCCCCCCCCCCGGCTTGCCAGTCTGAAGCAAGGGTCCATTCTTGCCCCTTTCCTTTTTTGCATATCAACAAACTGCCTCTGGAATTTTTTCACCTCCCACTCTTACTCTGTGTTGAAAACATGGTAATGTACTGTTCAAAAAATTCCTTACAGCATTACAAAAACAATTTTAGTAAGACTTGCGCCACTCAATTCACTGCATTAATAACAATAAATATATCCTCAATTCATCCAAAACACAAAAAGCATGTTCTTTGGAACAAATCAAATGCTAAGCAAAGCTTCCTCTACACTACAAATCACTGACCATAACAATACCACTATGAAAAACTCTTAACTCATTTAAATACTTCCTATATTTAGACAACAGAAGAAGGAAAATAAACCCACTACTTTTTCTAGGCTAACAAAATATCCCTCCTTCCTCTCAAAACCCTCCAGAATCACAATTGGAAAAGGCATTTTACTATTCCAACTAGATTACCTCAAGGCAAAATCATGCTCTCATTGAAGCACTCACCAATAAAATATGCAGGCTCATCACACATTCACCAAAAGAAGAACAACATTACCCAGTACTACAAAATACAAAATAGCTTCCTGTCAAACAAATGGCAGATGTCCTTCTCAGATAACAGCTGTTCAGACTATTACAAAACCAAGCCTTTTCTCCACTAGCTTCCAGACTTATGTGAGACTCTCCAACCTACAATCTTAGAAACCTTGACTATCATTACAGGCCTCTCAAACTAAATTCTCTGTACTAAGTACCAAAATCTGAGAATCCATACCAACCTCACTTAAACAGACATCCTCTTACCCAAAATTCCATTTTCAGGTAAACATCCAACCTCCTGAAAATGGTAAAATGGCAGTGTCATATCATAAATAGGTTTCACTTTGTGGAAACATTAGTAACCTTAGAAAGAGCAAAGGCAAATCTGAGGGCAAAAATAATAGCACTGTACCTAAATCATAGCAGCTGAGAAGTATTATTTGTTTTTTTTGGCCCTGCTTATGAGTTGGTTAACTAACCTGCTTTCAGACATTTTTGGTTGATTGAAAAGGGAACTAGATGGCCTTGTGCCTACTGGTACTTTTTTGCATAGGTTATGAAAAAGTATGTACTTGTCTCTGGAGGCATTTAATTTGGCTTTTTCCCCCTGTGAAATGAGGCTGAATCTTAAGAGGTTTTAGTAGAACTTTTAACTCTTTGGTCATACATCTGTTTGAGTTATTTTATAGGTTCATAGGTGTATACTAGGATAATGACTAATGGGGCCCTTATAAGCTTAGCCATGCAACCCAAATGTGATCGACATTACAGTTGTTACATGTCTCTGGTCAGGTATGATGCATCTGATGAGGGTTGAGTATAGTGGTATGATGACCTCTCTGGACCTAGATGCTATGTCCTTATTTTTAAGTTGAATAACATAGAAGGATTCTTTTACTACCTTGGACACTTGTTGGTCAAAGGCTAGATTACTATCCACATGAGTTCTTAGATGCCTGATTACTGAATCAATTTTAGGGGTGTTTTTTTTTGATGACTTAGTTATCCAGGATGTCTGACTTCCCAAAAGGTGCTATAATGCATTTCTTGGCATTGAGTTTTAAGCCATGGTTTTGGCATTTGCAGTGTTAGACCTTCCTGAAGGGTGTTCTAGTCTGGGGGGATTCAGGTGCTCCCAGTTTGCAGTTATCTGTGATCTTGGTCAGACAGAGACCTTTGACATTGGTTTTGATCCCTGAGAAGTAGATGCCAAAGAGGAGCAGGCCCAGCACAGAGCCCTAACAGACTCCACTGGTGACCAGCCTCTTTGTGGAAGTGGTCTCACAGATCTTAACCTCTTGGGTCCTATCTCTGAGTTAGCTATCCAGGATGTTATTAGATATAGTTCCATATGTTTGTTGACAATGCCCAAGTGGGATATTATATCAATGCTTTAGCCAGATCGTGGTAGGTAGTATACACTGCTTTCCCCTCATTCTTTGCCATAGTGATCTTTTCAAAGAAGTCCACCAAGTTCAGTAAGCATGGCCTTTCTAGAGGTCTCCAATGTCCTTGTTAATAATTTCCATGATAATTCTTTTCATGGCTTTGCAAATATATCTAGTCAGACTAATGGGTCTGTAGTTTCCAGGATCTGTTGAAGGTCCTCCCTTATGAAGGGGGATGACTGCTGCAGTCCTTTATTTTTAAATCACAAAGCCTTTTTTTAGACTATAGTTAAATAGTGAATCCAGGTGTCCTGACAAGTCATATTTTAGACTGTTCAGCAGGCATCCTAGGATGTTATCGGGGCCCACTGAGGCAGTGTTCTTGGTTTGTGTGCACAGGCATTACATGCTCCCTAGTTATAGGTGGAGGGGTTATGTTTGAGCGTATCTTTTGGGGGAAGGTTTGGAATGAGGAGGGGTAAAGCTGGAACTGAATTTGTCTGCTAACAGGTTTGCTATATCATTAGGTTTGGTGAATGTGATACCATTAACCACCTGTTTAGCACATTGGTGTGTACTACCTTGTAGTTTCTGACATAGCTAAAGGCCTTATGGTTATTTTTCAACTGAGAGGCTATTTTTACCTCAAAGATGGCTTTATTTGACCTAATTAGCCTTCTTAGTTGCCTATTTAATTTGTTGAGAGAGTTTTTATCTTTATGGGAATTACCCTTCCTAATGTTTTCCATAATTTCTTCCTTTTGTTGGATACCCTGTTTAATTTGGGATGTCACCAGTGTGGTTTGTTTCTGGGGCTAGTTCTAGGATTACCTCTGATCTGGTATGTACAACAGCTTCTATGCAGCCATTGACATGGTTAGCACAGAATTTCTGAAAGCAATTCAGCGTGGGCTGCTGTGTTCTCTGGGGTTTGGATGGGCATTGAGTTTTGACAAACCATCACTTAATGAAAGTTAGTTTGCCTTAGAATAGTTCCTAATTGCTACTGGTTTTACTGGGTTTCACAGTTGATTTTTATTTCAAAGGAGACAACTTTATGGTTGGACCTTACCAGGGAGGATGAGACATTGGGGAAGGCTAGTGTTCTCTCATACTTGTGAGCATGAGGTCCAGTATGTTGGAACCTCTATGGGGTGTTTTCACTGTTTGGTCAAGGGTGCTTGTATTTAGAATGTCAAGGAATCTCTGTGACTGTAAATTTGAGGATGTGTTGGATTCCCAGTCTATAGAGGGGTAACTGAAGTCTCCCCTAAGAAGGGTTTAGGTTTTATAGTAAGTGTCTCCAGTAGGTCCAAGTATACATTGTGAGCTTCTAGGGACATGGAGAGTGACCTAGTACTGAAGCATGTCTTGTCAGTACAAAACATTTGGAAACAGATGAAGATGGTTAGAGGCAGGGTATACATCTTACAATTTTAAGTTTAGTATTAACTAAGCCAGATAATAGAAGGCATGAGTAATATAACTGAGGAATATCAAACTGAAAGATCCATGAGGGCTAACACACTCCACCAAGGGGCACAATATCAAAGCAAAAAGTAGTTAGTACAGCTATGATTGATAAGATATGAAGTATATTTTTCCTCACCCAGCATAATGCTTATTTGAGGACTGATTGATGCCACATGGCCATGTGTAGATAACTGCCTATCATAATAATTTGTAACTAATGGTTTATAGAAGGGAGTTCCCAGATGCTAGGAACAGTCTAGAAGTCATAGAAGGTGGTGGGATTGAGTGAGTTAGTACTCAGGGGGTGTTATGTCACCTGATGAAGAATGCTGATGCAGAAATGTGTAATAGAGCAGAACAATGACCACAGGTACAGTAAGGAATGTATATACATCATAACATACAGGGGCAATAGTACAGGGGCAATAGTTGTTGATTTAGTTCCACTTAAAACCTTGATATTCTTGGGAACAGGGATTGTACTTGGCTAGGCTTATAAGAGCCTTAGAGCCATTAACCTAGTAACCTCCTATGATCCTACGATCAGATGGAAAAGATAGTAATGGGGGGGTGGTGGTGGTGGTGAGAATGAAGAGAGGGGGTTGGTGAAAAGTTGAAGGGAGGTACAGCTTCCTGGACCCGGTACCCAGATAGAAAAAAATAACAGGCAGTTAATACTAACAGTAGAGAGCAACAGTTACTTCAATCATAAAGAATTCCTGGAAATGGATGAGGGCAGAGTAGGATACAAGTAGGAAAATAGAGGCATCTGTTAGCAGCCAGCAAATTTATCCTCAGCAACCTTTTGAGTCCATAAATACTGGATGGATCCTGAATTTCAGTAAGAAAAGAGTTAAATATATGTGGTATAGTAACAGTGTAAGCTCTTTACCAAAATACTTTGTAAGTTCTAGAAAGACCCATTAGGTTTTCACTAGTTGATCTCAAAGTTCTAGATGATTTGTGAAGAGACAGACAAGCTGTTGGCAGGGTTCATAAAGAAGATTAATGGTTGAAGATAGTTAAATGAAGTACAATGGTTGATACAGCTGCATCCATTCCATGGCAGTGAGAGTCTCGATGATTGTCTCTACATTTAGGGCTGGTGGCAAAACTAGTGAATTGGTGGTAGAGCCTAGGAACCCACACATCATGCTATATAAGCAAAGCCATGACACAGATAAAGCAGATGAGTGGCAGCAGATGGAATATGGCAAGGTTAAACCTGGCCACCATTATTGTCAATGACAAACTCTCATCATGCCATGTACAGGGCATTTCCTCTCTTTTTTTTTTTTCACAGTGATGCAGACTGCATTTTCAGATAGTTAGATACAAATAAAGTTCAGATCTAGCCATCTGTTCCTGATCACACCACCTCAGTGAATAATCACTTCTGGTATTTAGTTCTTAGGTAATCAGAAGTTTCAGCATGCCACTCATCTAAGTACCAAAGAGCATCACAGCTGTCTAGGATAGATTCAGAAGGATGCTTCTATGCAACCGTCATTGCTTGACAATGTATTTCTTTGCAGAGCACTCTCAGTGCAGCAAGGTTTTCAGATGGCTCCTACAGGATCATATTATCTGCATAATGAATTATATTTGAAGATCCATATTCCCTCCACAAGTCATTTACGTAAAGGATGAAAAAAAGTGGGCCAAAGGCTGAGCCATTTAGTAACTTTATCCTGGATCAGAGTAGCTGGGTAATGTACTACCACACCTGAGTAGCTGAGTTCTTCTAGCAAGGTTAAGTGCACACCCAAGAACATGTTGATGTTCCAGAGTTCTTTTTTACTAAGCCAGTATGACTGATCCTGACAAAGGCATTGGTAAGGTCAATAAAGATGGTTCCTCTAGCCTGTTTTTAATCCATTCTTCTGATATTATGGTCAGTTAACTTAATCACAGTTATTCAAACCCAGGAGATAAACAAGTGTAGAAACACTTTTTTACTGAGTGTCAGTACTGGAAAGTAATTTCACTGAAGGTCACTTTCACCTATAATGGAATTTGCACTTTTCCCCATTGTTATGCAGGCATGGAATTGATATATATAAGTTTTGGGAGGTGTGTGTGTGGTGTCCTCTCATATGGGGGGGGGCAATTAGGAAGTATTTTGAGGTTCACTGAAAATGGCTTTTAGTGATGTCATTTTGTGGTATTGTCACTCACTGAAATTTCCTTTGGCGAGTTGACATGAATCATTGAACACCACACTAAACCCCAAATCATACTTTTTGTCACAGAACATTCTTTGGTGATCAAGAACTATATTAGTTGTCAAGGCACCACATTTGCCAGCACTTTTGTTAGCAGGCACAGGGTATGTAGATGTATGTATAGCATTTTTGGATACCCCACCCCCAACACCAACAAAAATTGGAGCACTATTCATGAATTGAAAATAGCAGAAGGTATGCTAGTGCTGGCTGGTGCTATATAAAGTACCTGTATAGGAATCAAGGCCTCAGCAGACACTCAGGAAATGTCTTACAAGAGCTGCAAGTGTATAACTTTCTGAATTAAGTTTAGCAATTTAGCAAGCTTTTACAGTGGCTAAAGGACACAAGTAACTTATGACCTTTATCCTGATGTTTGATTCCCCTGGGTCTCCATTTGTATACTTTCAGACTCTGAGCAACTGATTTAACTAGACACTTCCCCCAAGCTATCCTGAAGCAAGACAGTTGGTTCTAGTAGGATTACCTGGTTAACAAATAAATTAACCAAAAAAAAAACACCTTAGTGGTTTGCAGTGCTGATAGTATCCACACTAGTGCCTGTGTGCATCTCTTTGGAAGTGTTCATAACACCCATATATGGCAGGTGAGCTGCATTCACCAAGCAATCAAAAACATATTTCATGCAGACATTTGGTTTGGGATTACTAGTGCTTCACAGGTAAGGAACACATCATTGTGGCAAATATATTTCAGCCCAGATAATCAAATGCAGCTATACTTTATCTTCAGAAGTAATGCTGGTTATAATCTTCCATTATTGGGTGATTAAATCAATGCATCATCTCACACTGTAGCAGACAGAAGGTACAAAGTACCCTTGAGCCAAGTATTTGTGGCTGTGCAGACAATATCTGCACTCTTAATGAGGCAGTTCAGGTGCCTAAATACTTCAAACAGACATCTGCAATTCACCATGATAAGTTAGCAGGCTGTTTCTTCCCTACTGTTTCATTCATTATAATGATGCATGTGGAGTACCATAAGTTTCATTCCTGAGACCAGCTCTTGCCAGCCTATTTGTAGGAAACCTGAAATGAAGCATAAAAAACAGGATCAATATTTGTGAGGATGAAACCAAAGTAGATACAATGGTAACAGACAGGGCAATGCAGCAAAAAGCACTCAAGAAAATTAGGGCAGGGTGTGGGAGTTAAAATGACTGCTGAGGTTTAATGATGGCTTTTGTAAGGTATTAATGAATGTAAGATATTGCAATTCTGAAGACTTACTTGAGGCAGTAAAAGCTACATGAACTGGAGCTGAAAGAGATGCAGGTAGAAAAGGACTGGAGTTATCATCACACCTGGAATTAATCGTATAGAAGTGTGTTAAAAGGCCATGTCTAAGACCAGTGAAATTTGTGGCTGCATCACCAATGGACTAAGAGTGAGGAAGTTTGGAATTCTGATACTTCCTCATGGAAGCCTGGTCAGGGCTCACATGTTATAATGTGTGCAGGTCTGGTGGTGTTATAGATAAGGAAGGATATTAAGTTCATGGGCAAAGTAGACATAGGAAGACAGGAGCACAATGAGGGTAGTGGGAAGGGCTTGAATTTGAGCAGAAGACTAGATGTACAGGATTGTTCATGCTAGAATAAAAGGAGGAGGAGCAGATTGCATCATGAGGATACATAGATTGGTATTGGTACTTATAAAGGGGATAGACCTGAAAAGTAAACACAGAGGGAGGACAAGCATAAAATATTGATGGATGGTGTAAAATCTCTGGGTGATATGAAGAAGCCATACTTCAGAAAAGGGTGGTAGATGAATGGAATACTGTACCAAATTAATTAATGTGGAGAAAATCAACAAGGAGCTTCAAATCTGATTGGTACAATGTTCAGAGAAGCAGGATAGAAGAAGTGTGGGAAATGGTCTGCAACTGTATGTTTTTACAGATGGCTGGCTAAAGCCTAACATCAGGTATGCCACCATGAGGAAAAATACATAGCAAAACATCAGTGTTGAGGCTTAAGGAATGGAACAAAATGCACTTCCCAAAGCAGTGTATTGACAGGTGAGTCACACCATCCTGCCAAGCTTCTACCAGACCTTTTAGATATTTGAACCTAGGTGACTGATGCTGTAGTCAGGGCTTAATCCCGATAATCCATGGCTCTGACTGTAGTTGATATACTGTTGACTGTAAATTAGGTTGAGCAATGCTAGATAGTATGCATGGATTGCCACAGATGCTTATCATTTGTTCAGCGCACACACATAATTAGCCAAAAACTTTGAGGACAGCAGGACACATGGGGGTGAGTAACACTGGAAGAGATATACTATGAGCACCTCAGTTGAAAGCATGCAGGTGAATGAATACTATCATCAGCTTTGTGTATGACATGTATGTGTCTAGAATAAACTCATCCAGAGACAATACAGCCAACAGAAGCAAGGTACCCCTGAAATGAAGATACTGCCATTATGGATGGTATATTTATAAGGCCACTGAATTCACACCATGTCAAAAATTCCTTGTTCAAGAGTCCAGAGGAATCTGGAAAGTTTTTGTAAAGGAGAAATGCATCAAGGCCAGAGCAATCAGCTCAGAGATGGGAGCCTTGGTTTGAGTTTTGGCACTGCCAGTGGAAGTCCTGGTAAATGAGATCCAGAGTTGTTTTTATTGAAAAGGATTTGTGGTCCTGAAGGTTTTTAATTTTACTCTGCAACAAGATGTTGTGTAAGAGACTTTATTTGAAATTCCTAAAACTTTTTGTTTTGCTTATTCAAAAAGACACTGATTAAGACATTTTGCTTTGTGTGCCAGACACTTTTGATTTGCTTGTCCGAAAAGTACTGCATAAGAACATTTTATTTCACCAACATAAGCACCAATGAGGAAAAACTTTAAAATAACTTTTGTGCATAGTTTTGTTAAAGACTGTTACTGAATATCACTGTTTATAAAGGCACGATTAAGACTGACATCACTGAAATCCGTGCCTGCACCTATATTAAGTATTGATTATTTGCCGTAGGTGAGTCTAGTGACTTGAACTCTTGATGTTCTTCATGTTTCACTGTTGCAGTCATCACACTTAGGTTATCCTGCCAGGGGTAGCCCTCAGTCGGCCCGAATACTTAGTATTTCTGCATTTGTTGCTGTCACTTTAAGACTGACGTCAGGATGTCAGAGATATAAAAACAGGCAGCCGACGCCATTACATCAGTCTTTCTTGGCGAGAAGCCCAAAGCAGTTTGCATGAGTGCCGGTCAGCTGCTACCTGAGTTTTTGTTCCGGTATTGAATCATCCTGAAGTCTTCAAAAGCTAAGTTCCCCATTGGGGATCCTTTTTTCTTGCTCTAACCGATGTTAGAAAAAGTTAACAATTGTCTCACCTGTGGAAAGCAAATACCACACCGAGATTTCCATTCTTACTGCATCACCTGTTTAGGCCCAGACCACGACATACCTCGCTGTCGGTTTTGTGCCTTGTTCAAAGCCCGAACTATTCATTGTTGGGGCCTTATTGTAGCTAAATACTTTTGTTCTCGATCTCCATATTCCAAAATGGCCTTGGTAAGCCATCCAACTACCAATCTTCTGAAAAACTTAAGGATGAAGAGAGAGACAAACCGCACAGGTCGAAAACTGCCGACGACGCTTCCGTTAAGCTAGTCACCAGTTTGCCGGTACTCAGTGAGGTGCTTTCGCAGCCCCTGATGCCCACTTCGATGGATTCGCAGGCCGCTACCGAGACCCATTCTGAGTCCAGTATGCCGCGAGACTCTTCTTTGACTATGGAACCTCCAGATGTCTCTACCTTGGATGGGTCCGGAACCACTGTGCAGGCACCGGCTTCTGAGGAAGTTCTTCTCACTACTGATATTCAACTTAAACCGATGACTTCTTTCGCATCTTCAGTTCTTTCTAAAACTACTGACTTTCTAAGGCCAAGAGTACGAGCTACGCCTAAAAAAACAATGACCCAAACTCAAACGACCACTTCCTTGCCACAATCTCAGATGCTTAGAATGGCAGAAGACCTGATCATGCTGATTAGGGGAAGCCAGCCTTTCCCTGCTAAAAGAAAAAGAGACTTGTCCCCAGCAGCTTTATCTGACCAGGAGTCCGATGACTCTGAGGTTTCTGAATATGAAGACATGCCTTTATCTGCCTACGAGGATTCAAATTCAGAGGAATCCATCCTTTCTGTCTCCCCTCCAGAGGACTTTTCTTTTGGTCAAACCTTACATACTTGGAGAGAGCATTTCCACTGGGAATGCCAGAATTATCCTCAGTCCAAAAAGAGACTCAGGGAATTTTTAAATTTACCACAGCACAGACCCTTAGCTATCCCTCCTGTTCTGGATGTTGTGGATGATGTCCTTATGGAATCCAGCCTAACTCCTGATACTTTATACCCTGCACCAAGGAAACCAGATAGGTACTACAGAGTCCCTGACTCAAACAAATTTCTCTTCAAAAATCCTACTGCTGACCCAGAGGTCATCACCTAAGGACCTAAAGGAATAAAAGCAACTACAGCCAAGAATCCCACCCCCTCGGACAGGGATTCCAGAGCTTTAGACAGATGGGGTAAAAATATATACACTTCTGCAACTCTAGCCATTAGAGCATTGAATTGTCAGTTCCACATGCTGAAATGCCAGCAACATACTATGGAATTTATTAAGCAAAAATTGTCTACCTTTCCTGACTGTGCAGAAAATAAAGAATTACAGGAGCTTATGCATTCTGCAAGCCAAGTCAGCAAGCATGCCCTGCAATGTGGGTTTGACACCCTAGAAGCATCTTGCAGGGCAGCAGTCATAGGTTTTGTACTTAGAAGGCATGCCTGGCTTAAGGAGCAGACCTTGCCAGACCATGTCAAATCAAAACTATTGGACGCTCCTTTGCACAAGGACAATCTGTTTGGCACCAAAGCAGAAGACGTTTTAAAAAAGATGAAAGAAAAGGCTAAGTCTATGCAGACAGTCAAAGATTTTTTGCAAGTGCAGCCTCCAAGATTCAGTAGACATTGCCCTCAAAAGATTGGTCCTTTCCAGCCCCCTCAAGGCCAACTCAAACTAGACCCAGGGGAAACAGACCCCCCCCAGATTACAGTCTCAGGGTATGCAGAGATTTAAGCAATGGAGTACCTCCATTTCTAAAACAGTGAGTGCTAAGCCACCCCCTTACAGAAAGAATTCACAATGACTTCTCAACTCCACTACTCACCTCTGCCCAATTGCTCATGCCCATAGGAGGAAAGCTTGCCCACCATGCAAAAAACTGGGCCCCCATCACCAACAATCGATGGGTCCTCAACACAGTATCCTAGGGGTACAAATTTTATTTCCACATGCTGACAACTGCAAAAGGGTTCCCAGACCTTCCTCCAAACCAATGGGCAGAGGCACAAAACCTACTTCAGTCCCTGCTGTCCATAAGGGCAATTCAGCCTGTTCCTGCAGAACAGATAGGCCAAGGTTTTTATTCCAGACTTTTCCTGGTACCCAGAAAAGAGGGCACATGGCCCCCATTCTTAGATCTATCCATTCTAAACACCTTCCTGGTGGTACCAAAATTCAAAATGCTCACCCTATAGCAGCTTCTCCCTATGCAGTCCAAAGATGCCTGGTTAGCACATCCCAATCAGGGACTCCTGCAGGAAATATCTACGTTTCAGGGCAGGATCTATGCATTATCAGTTCTCTGCACTTCCCTTTGGCTTATCCACTGCTCCCAAAATTTTCACAAAATGCCTGGCTCTAGCCATTGCCTACTGCTGACAGAGAAATATTCAAATTTACCCTTACTTGGACAATTGTCTGATTCAGGCGGACAGTCAGAGAAAGCTGTTGCAGCACCTGACATTTGTAAAGGACCTTCTAACCTCCCTGGGGTACACTATCAATGAAAAGAAATCCAAACTAGTCCCCAGTCAAAAAATTGTATTCCTGGGAGCAAGCTTGGACACAGCAATCCAGATGGCATTTCTTACTCCAGAAAAATAAGCCTATCTAACAGGCTACTTTGCTCAAATGGCCACCAGAACCCAGCTATCTGCAAGGAAAATCCTGCAGGCTCTAGGGTTCATGGCCTCCTGCATTCTTCTAATTCCATATGCCAGACTGCATATGAAGAAACTTCAATGGTACTTAAAAATCTTTGGTGCCAACATTCTCAGGACCTGGAAACTATCATTCCTATAATACCTTGTCTAAGGAAAGAGTTCCTTTGGTGGGCAGCAGCATGCAACCACAACAAAGAGCTTCCCTTTACACAACTTCACGCTGCCCTGACCCTAACCACAGATGCATCAGACTATGCCTGGGGTGCACATCTGGATGGCAGGTGCAATCAGGGCCACTGGAGCCCAAATCAAATTCATCTGCACATCAACCAAAAAGAGATGCTAGCTGTTCAGCATGCTCTGACAGCTTTCAGATCCCTACTCTCACCGGGGCCCCTACTAATCAAAATCGACAACACCACAGTGATGTGGTACATCAATAAGCAGGGGGGAACCCACTTTTACCCATTATGCAGGCTAGCCATGACTCTGTGGAACACGGTCTCAGCCATGCATATTCACCTGCAAGCTCAATTCCTGCCAGGCAACCAAAACTGTCTGGCAGACAACTTAAGCAGAAATCTCCTAGACCCACACGAGTGGAAATTAAACCACAACACCTTCAGTCTTGTGACTCAGAAATGGAGTACCCCAGAGGTGGACCTACTTGCCTCCCCCTACAACCACCAGCTCAGTAAATTCTGCACCAGGGTACCTCACAATGAGGCCTGGAAAGTGGATGCCCTATCCTTCCAGTGGGCAAACCTCTCAATCTATGCATTTCCTCCTATGCCTCTTTTTACAAGAGTATTACTCAAGATAAGGGAGGAAAGACCAAGAGCAAGCCTGATTGCCCCAGACTGGCCATGCCAACACTGCTACCCACTACTGCGCAGTCTGTCACCAGTGCCCCCATGGCACTTACCCCAGATCCCAACTCTCCTGACTCAGCAGGAGGGACAGTTCTTGCATTCACAATTGGAAACCCTGAACCTTGCAGCCCGGCTTATTCCTTGAATTCTCCTCCAGTGGCCAGCCTAAGCAAGCAAGTGCTGGATGTCATACGTGAAGCCAGACGACCCAGTACAAGGAAATCCTATGC
This sequence comes from Protopterus annectens, assembly GCF_019279795.1. Lineage (NCBI taxonomy): Eukaryota > Metazoa > Chordata > Ceratodontiformes > Protopteridae > Protopterus > Protopterus annectens. Next base: position 806,307,886 of record NC_056748.1, on the reverse strand, counting down.
TGACAAGTGGAAAAGGTATTGTTCCTGGATTCACATTAAAGGAGCGTATACAGCACAGCCCTCTTTACCTCTTATCCTGGATTACCTAGCAGATCTACTCAACAGAGGCCTGTCCTTCTCTTCCATTAAGATCCATGCCTCTGCCATCTCTGCTCATTTCAGCATGGAGCCATCTCTCTTCTCTCACTCTCTCATCAAGCAGTTCCTGAGAGGGGTTAACAACTTAAGGCCACCAAGAAGATCCCCCACCCCTGCATGGGACCATAACTTTGTGTTGGAAAAGCTCACACTACCCCCCTTTGAGCCTGCAGCATCAGCAGAGTTAAAATTTCTCTCTTGGAAAACAGCCTTGCTTCTGGCCATCACTTCAGTTAGAAGAGTGTCTGAACTACAAACACTTATAGCTGTGGAACCCTTCATTATTTTTCATGCTAACAGGGTCTCCCTCAGGACCAACCCAACTTTCATGCCTAAAGTGGTGTCCAGTGTGGCTCTCAACCAATCTATCCATTTGCCCACCTTTTTCCCTAATCCTCAAAATAAGGGAGAATGAATCCTGCACTCCTTAGATGTGCACAGACAGCTCAGATTCTACCTTGATAGGACTAAGCCCTTTAGGAAATCGAACCAGTTACTAGTCATCTTTGCACCAGGGGCAGAGGGCAAGGCCATATCAAAACAAACCATCTCCAAATAGATAGCACACTGTATCCATTTCTGTTACAAACACCATGGGAAACCACTGCCTCAGGGGGTCAGAACGCATTCCACTAAGGCAACTTCAACCTTTACAGACTTTCTCAGAGGAGTCCCTACCAGGGACATTCTGGAAGCTGCTACTTGGAGTTCTGTTCATACCTTCACCAAGCATTACCACCTGCCTATCTTTTCCAAATCAAAGCCGAGCTTTGCAACAGCAGTCCTGCAGGGCATACTAGCCAGCCCGAACTCTTCTTGACTGCCTCCACCCATTCTTCAGCTTTGGGAATCAACCCAAGGGTGATGACTGCAACAGTGAAACACGAAGAACATAGTACAGTTGTGTACACTTGCCATAAATGTAGATGTTCGAGTGTATTCACTGTTGCAGTCCTGGTTTCCCACCCTCCAGCCCCCTTGTCTCTCTCTTTTTCTCTCTCTCCCTCACTCCTTACTGAGCTATTGGTATTTACTTTTTACTGGTGGTGTTTTTCCACCATAACTTAACTCCCTATTTGGGGGCTCCTGACATTTGGGGCAAGAAAAACTAATGTAATGGCGTTGGATGCCTCTTTTTATACCTCTGACATCCTGACATCAGTCTTGAAGTGACAGCAACCAAAGCAGAAATACTAAGCCACTGGTATTCGGGCCGACTGAGGGTTAACCCTGGCAGGATAACCCAAGTGTGATGACTGCAACAGTGAATACACTCGAACATCTACATTTATGGCAAGTGTACACAACTGTACTTTTTCATGACAGAAACTGTTCTAAGTCGTGGTTTTATTTTCCAGTTGTCAATGCCTTTTTGTTGCTGTACTGATGAAGTCTGCGTAATTTTTTTGTTTGTTGAATAAAATCACTATTATCACATTTATCACATGAACATTTGTATATCTGCTGCATGAAACATCTAATATATATATATATATATATATATATATAAAATATATATATATGTATATATATATATATATATATATATATATATGTGTGTATATATATATATATATATATATATATACATATATATATTATATAATATAAAATACATACACATGTATATTTGAGTGGTTCTACAACAATGCTAAAATTCAATGGAGTTACTATTTAAAAAAAAGCAAAAACTTTGAAATCCCTTGCCATCAACTTCAACAACAAATTACGTGAGAACTTTTTTTTGCAGAGGCAAGCTACTTGCATCTCCACATACCCCTAACATTGGAAATAAGAGGAAGCATCTTTACCCCAAGTGCTATGTGATCTCATTTATAGCAATCAGTATTTTTAATTACACACCATGCTGTAGCTAAAAGCACTTTAACCAAAACATTGATTACTTACAAAAATCATCAGCTTAATCTTTCTCTGTGGCAGACGTTATAAGTAAAATGACCTTAGAGAAAGAGAACAGGAAATGCAGGGTTCAAATCCATTTAACAGATTCTTTATGCTACTGGGTTTGCATAATGGTTAAGGTTTTTAACCTCACAGATACAAGGTTCAGGGTTTGATTCTGACCTTTGGTAACCACTCCTCATTTTCAATCATCAACATACTTGGTTAGCCATAGTCTCTCGATATCAGCTTTTATGTCACTGAAATATGTACAAAAAGAAAAGACAGAGCCTTGTGAGACCCCACTGGTGACATTTCTTCTGTCTAGACAAAATAGCACTGACCTTAATAGTGTGGGTTCTGTAAATGTGCCATTTACTAATCCACTGAACTACGAATGGGTTAATGTTAACTTGGGAGAATTTGTCAATAATCCCAACATGGGAGATAATGTCAAAGACCTTGGCAAAGTATAGATAAGCAATATGAACTGTAGACCCTTTATCTATGACCTCAGTGACCCTTTCAAAGATTTCAGCCAGGTGGAGGAGGCATGACCTGCATTTTATAAAGCTGCACTGGTGTGTATCCAGGGATATAAGGTCATGCATATCATTGATTATTAGTCTAGCTATAATACATTCTTTAGCCTTGCAAATAATACTATTCAGACTAATAAACTTGTAATTCTCAAGGTCAGCAGAGGGACCACCTTTATGAAAGGGCAGTACAATTGCCATTCCCCACACTTTGGGGATATAACTAGTGAAGAGAGGTTGAAGAGTTAATTACAGGTTTTGCTAGGTGAGAGTCTATACTTCTCAGCAGACATCAAAGGATATTTTCTGCACCCATGGAGGTAATGTTTTTAATTTTGGAAAATGTAAAAATTACTTGGTCTAAATTAATTTCACAAGAAGTGTGAGGGTTAATCGAGGGGGCAGAGTGGAAGGCAGATGGAGTGAAGCTGGAAGAGAATTTGTTCACAAGAATATTATCAATGCCCTTGGGAATCAGAAAAAAATGTACTGTTGGAGATAACTTCAGTACAGAATTGTTGATTACTTCTAAGCTTCCGATTATAACTGAAGAATGCCTTATGGCTGTTTTTTTAATTAGTTGTAACCCTAAGTTCATAGCTGGTTTTACATTTCCTGATGGTATGTTTGAGAGACTTACCAGTTTTAAATTCCTTTTATAATGATGTAGTGGACATCTTTTAGTGATGGATAGAAACTTTTTCTTTTTTATTATAGAGTTTGTTGATGTGGTAGCTTCACCACATGGGATTAGTTTTAAGCTTGCCATTATACTTACACTAGAGTGGTATAGCTACCTGAATACATCTATCCAAGAGGGAGAGACATTCACAAAAGGAGGAAGTAGCCTCAGTTACAAGGTTTGCTGCAAGTTATACCACTTGTATTACCAATAAGATCAGTAAATAGGAAATAATTGGCTGGAAGTAATCCCTAAATGTAGAGGAGTTATTAGGAGCCACAAAGTTGGATTTTCATAGAAAAGATCACACCGAGGTGGAAAATTTTAACTTGGGGAGGGTGGGTAACAAGTGGAGTGTTGCAGTTCAGAGAAGTGTTTGTAAGGACAAAATCAAGAAGATTGGCACCTCCAGTAGATATGGGACAGTTTGACCAAGTGCACTGGCATTTGCAAAGTCCTGGAATCTCTGGGTATATTTGTTGCTGGTAGTAAATGTTTGCCAGCTTATGTGCAGATAGTTGAAGTCCCCTCATAAGAAAGGTATTTGGCTCATTTGTTAACTTTTCTAATGGGTTAAGACATTCTGCATTTTCTGGGGCGATCATAGCTAAATATAATGTGATAATTAATTTTACTGAGTATAAGTAGGACTTCAACCCATTTAGTTATAAAAACGACAAGAAAAACCTAGCTAAGCTAGAGTTTTCACTGTGCCTGTAATAGTGGCCCATGTGTTATATGCAAATGACCTTTAAAGACATCAAATGTTGCAGCTATATGGCTTCTGAATGTCAATGACATTTTCTTTCTTAAGTCTTTATGGACAGATTCAGGCCAACACAACCAAATGCCACTAGCTGTAGACACACGTTTCAGCCTTTTTATTGCCTTGGCAGCACAGCAAAAGTGGACTTGTTGTATAAGTAGGACTTCACCCCATTTATTTATTTATTAAAACTAAAAGAAAAACCAAGCTAAGCTAGAGCTTTCACTGTGTGATACGTTAAACTGCCTGCAATACAGGCCCATGGGATATATGCAAATGACTCCTAAAGGACATCAAGTGATTCAACTATATGGCTTCTGAATGTCATTTACATATATCCCATGGGCCTCTATTACATGAGATTTAAAATATCACACAGTAAAAACTCTAGCTTGGCTAGGTTTTTCTTGTAGTTTTTACTAATTGGTTTGTCTGTGTGACCTTTTTACTTTTTGGTTATTTATTTAATTTTGTTTACAGGAATAGAGCTTTGATCAAATTTTACCATTTCCAGGCTCAGCCCTGGTTGCATACTTAGTAACAACGGTAAAGTAACATTAACAGTTTCACTAAATTATGAAGTGTACTATCATAACACAGTTCTAGCTACTTATCGTGAAATCTGGGGAGCAACAATGGGGTCATGAATAAATACTAATACCCCCCCACAGTTGTTAGTGAATCTGAAAGCATGATGGGCATTGTACCTTGGAATGCAGTTAGTGCTATCAATACAATGGAACCAGTTTCTTTAACTACTCAAATGCCGATGTCGTCAAAGTTAAGGAAGGTCTTACATTCAGAGATATTGTTGTTTAGACTTCTGGGATTTAACAGTGTCACCTTAACATTATTAAGATTGGAGTTTGCTATGTTGGGATATTTATCAGATGAACTCTGCGTAAGAAAAAGGGGGTTCCTATTAGATCGTCGAGGATGCATAATTTCGACTGCGTCTTCGCTGAACTTAAAATAATGAAAACTGAAAACAGCGATGGGGCATATGAGAGATTTCTTTCCCTGGGAAAGAAATTGCTTGCCCGCCTCCGGTAGTTTGCTGTTTTGTAAACTGTAGTGCGATCTCAGAGTTGGTATATTTAGTTAGGGGGATGGGGGACACAGCCCACCACATTGGGGGGTGTGGGGTCAAGGCCCCCCACTTTGTTTTGTGTGTAGTGATATATTTTTTTTTCGACAAGTGATTTCTTTCCCAGGGAAAGAAATTGCTCATATATAGTTTCGCTGTTTTCAGTTTTGATTTTTATGGGTTCAATGAAGACACATTCAAAGTAATGCGTCTTTGACATTGTGATATAGACCCATAAGAAGGCACTGCGTAGTTAGAACAAGTTTTAGTCCGTATGGGAAAAGAAAAAAGTGATGGATGCAGGCCATCCCTAGCAAAGTAGAGGAGTCTATTGACAATTTTATCCTATGCAGACACATACTAGGTCTTTCTAGAATGACATCAAGTTACTAACCAGTTATGTACACACCTGATTAATCACCCCATTAGCAAACTTAATTCCAGTTAATTCTGTTTGTAAGTGATGTAGATAGTTTTAAAGGGGGGCTAGGAGGTGGATGGTGTCTTTCTCCTTTACATACAGAATTAACTAAAAATACTGTTTGCAGTTATGTCTTAAATATCTCTTAAAGTGAACTTCTTAAATTATATTTGTTTGTTTCAGGAAGGGTAAGTATAGCAAAATAATGCCAAATATTTCATGTATAATCACTCTCTGAAATACGGTTTTCACTTTGCTTTGTTCAACGAGATGCACTTGTGTTTCCCTTTACTAGCCATGGACGGAAATGTGCATATTTCATTTAACATTATTTGTGAGCTGTAGACCCAGTGCTTAAGGCAGGGAGGGCATAATCAATTGTGGAGATATTTAGCAATGGCCACACAAATTTTCTCAATTAAATGTGTAAATGTTTTATTGGCACTTTTTCACTGACTAGTATGTGTGTGATTATAAAAGGTGAAGGTGGATTTCACCAGAGTCAAAGAAATTCAAAGTAAGGTGCAAAGGAGACACGATAGTTGGAAGAAACAGATATGAGAGGAAATCGTAGAGTTTCTTTGCAGTGCAAGCATATACTGAGTTTTATTTACTTTTTGATAGTACATCATTTCTATAAGGTATGGTAAAACTTCTGAATAACAGTGAGGTCATGGCCTCTATTAAGCAAAACCAATGTCTCTGTAAAGGAATAACAAAAAGGGTCCTAAAACAACTCTTAGTGGCATCTGATTGCAAGACTTCAAAAACCAAGTATTGTGTAACCAGTTTTTGCATTTCTGTTGACAAGGTAATCTTCTTACCATTTAAAAGGACATTCACTAAGACTAAGCATTTTATGCTGACATCATGACTTATGTCTATCATATGAGATAATTACTTAAAATCAGTGAGGTGACCTTCTTTAAACAGTCCTTTACCCATACTGCAGTAAAATGTTTTGGTATATTTTTGCCAGGCAGCCTTGACTAAAGTCATGGTGAGAGTGGTACAGCCTCCCATATTTACTGACAAGATCTAGAACTGCCTAAGTCCATCAGTAAGTGCAGATTACTTAGACCTTATGCTGTAAATGAGCTGCTTTATGTAGTCGAAGATTTTATTGTCTCAGTCACCACTTGCCTACTGTGTAACTTTGAGCAAGTCACTTAACCATATGCTGCTCCCTGGTCTCCCCTGAAAAGGGATACTTATGTTAAGTGGACTTACCTGTGTAATAAATATATATAAAATAAAATAAAGACAAAATAATTCGCCATGCACTAAGTTTTCAGATAGTTTAGCTACTGTATGTATTTTGATATTGGCCATAAATCCCTGTCTCTGGTGCTTGGACTTTCGCAAATGCAATGTTGCAAAAATGGTAGTGTAATGGAGCAAAAGCAGGGTATAAAAATAAATGGAAGATGCTGGCCAATAAGTGAGGAAGAAGAGGTGCAATTTATTGTTCACATATAAAAGAAAATGTTTTCTGACTTTCCTAGTCGATATCTGATGGGACAGGATGTACTGGGAAAGGAAGGAACTATATGGATTAATGGGAAGCAGAGCTTGGGGGGGGTGACTAAGGAATATTAGGGAAGAGTGAGTGGACTGGGGGTTTTAAATGAAAGCATCAAAGGTAAGATTGGAACTACATGATAGGCAGACTGGCGGAGTAGGGTTTTGATAGAATCACCCAGCATTCATGCCTTTATTCATTAATTCTCAAATTCTTGCTTTATCCTAAACAGGGTAATGACAGAGTTAGAGTCTATGCTGACATTCATTGAGAATAAACCAGAAAACTACTAATCCTGGACATATTCACTCTTACACTGCAGATGTACCTACACAATTTAGAGCATTGTCAATTCACCTAATTGCATTTCTTTGGTGTGTGAAAGGAAATTGGTGAACCCTTTGATAATACTGCATGTGCCATATAGAAAGCATCCCTGTTAAGAACTAAAAAAAAAAAAAAAAAAAAAAAAAAACCTATGGAACAGAAATTCTAACAGCTATACCACTGTGCTGCCACATTACCTAGTATACTTTGTTATTTTTTCTGAATTTCTTTCCTGTTGAGATTGGGTTGCCTAAGTTACTTTTCTTGCTGAAAATGAAAGTACTGACCTTTGGCTAAGGTTATTTCTAAGCAGATAATTACATTTTCAAAGGTTTTTAGCAGTAAAGAAGATCTACTTTCTTTACATCTTTTCCAAATGTTATCCCTTTCTCTTCATTTGGATTTTAGGTCCGTAGTAGACCAAGGACAGCTTGAACCTTGGACTATGAAGACATATGGGTACAGCAGCTTAAATCTCACACCTGCTTCTCAACATTCCCTGACTGGTGTGATAAATTTGTTTCTTTTCTGCCTACTGTACAGTGAATAATCATTTTCTACAAACACTCTACTGTCTCCAGTTTTTAATACTTTGCCTCTTTGCCACAGTTTTGTCAGGACTGATTCTTTCTGTTGGTATGATTGCATATTTACTAATACTGGTCTTGGCTGCTTTCTCATGGCCAGGTTTGGAGCACAGATGTGATGTGCCCTTTCAGTTACCAAATCCTGCTGTGGAATACCAATCAAGTTGCTTATTTATGCTTTCATAAAATTAATGCAGTTTGTCTCTTCCAGTTTCACTGGTACAGCAGAAAATCTCAGGTTCTCCCTGCATGCTCTGTCCTCTAACTGTACCATTTCTGAAACAGCTCTTATTGAGTAGTATCATACTCTGCCAGCCTTTTCTTCATTTGAACTTAATTTTTGCAGTATTATCATTTCATTTGAATAGCTTCTTTCATTTTTTCCAGCCTTTTGTTATTTGAATTGATATATACCTTCAATGTTTGATTTATCTTGTCCTCTAGATTACTGGATGCCACATCTTACACCAAAGCTGGCGCTTAAACTGTTTTTTGCTGCACGATTCTTCCCAGGCAGTGTTTTTTCTTCACCTTTCCAGGTGATTTTCTTTGAGGCTTTCTAAGTTTCTTCTATGCTGGCATCCAGGCAGTGTACTTACTAGCCAGTAACTGAATTTCCTAAAACTTGCAGAGTTTCTGACCATTATCTCTCAGTTTCTTTTTTCACACTGGGAGAGATGAAATCAATCTGATGATCAGTGTGCAGCCATCTTGGTAGCCACAGTCATGAGCAAGCTTTATCTTCTTTTCAGTTTCATGCTGACCAGATACAGAAACTGTATGCCAGGGAATAGGTGCACTGTAAGTAATTTAAGGCATGATCACTACAAAAAAATTAACTAAAACTAAAAAGAAAACCGCTCAGGCAACCGCTGCTACACACGCTTTAATGTTATTAAACGTTAAAAACTTGTCCAACGCTTTTCGTCTAACTCAATGGTTAGACTTCCTCAGATAAACTGACAAACATTAGGCATTTAATACAACCTTGTTTATATAGAAAACCTTCATTAAGAAGCCCGCCAAAATTCAAACCAATATTTGAATTTCTTAAAGTGACACAACTTTTTACAATTATAAAACCAACAGCCTGTAATAATAAATGCTTAAATAAATAAATAAATCTCTGTTGATTTTAATACCTAGATTTTCCTATTATATTAAAATTTAAAATATGAATTAAAAATGACTAATTCATAATGAATAATAGATCGTCAAGAAAGCAAACCATCTATAAAGCACCACAGCTATATACAGCAAAAATTAATGTTCATTTATGAAAGTAACATTTTCTTATTATTAATTATTAATAAACCATTTTTTAAAACATTTTATAAAATGATTTAAGTCATATAATATTAAAACAACTAGGGGCAATATGATTACATTTATACATGAATTGATTTGAATCAAGTATGTACTCATTTGATCAATCAAGTCTTGAATCTTAATGGCAGAAGATGTATATATATGTTTGTTATTGGTAATATATACTTCAGTGTTTGAAATATGTATAAAACATATTTTCTGAATGTTATCCAGAATAAACCTATTCAACAGAAGCTTCTTCTGATTAACTATTATGTGTATGTCTTGTTCTATAATCAAAATCAAACAAGCCTAAAATTCACCTCTCTAAACTTCTAAGTTTTAAAAGGCACATAAGGGAACATTTCTCATTGAGTCCTGGATATGTGAAGGCATTAAGTTTGATTTGCCATAAGAGTTCAGATTTCTCCAATAGCAAATTGAAGGGACCCCCTCTCATCTCTTGTTTAATTTGTTGTATTACTTTAAAACAAAATTTATGCTCAGGATATTCCATGGTATGCCTCGCTAAAGCATTATCCTCCTTCTGTAAGTTGATACTTCTCAAATGTTCGTATACTCTATCCCTTAACCTGCGCTCTGTTTTTCCTATGTAAAAACAGGGGCAGCCCTGGCAGGTTGCTAAGTATACAACTCCTTTGGAATTACAATTAAATTTGCCTTTAATGTATATTTTAATTCCATTGATCCCTGTTGTTAAACCTGGGATCATATAATGACAATATGGACAATTGCCACATTGCCTCATACCTCCATTAAAGGCTATCAACTTGGCATTATCATGTTTTTGAAATATATCTTTAAAATTAGAACCTTTCTTCCATATGACCTTAGGTACTGAACCTAACTTAGATGTTAATGTGTAATCATCATTAAGTATATTTCAATTTTTCAATATAAATTCTTTGATACTAACAAAATCTAATGAAAATCTTAATATACATGCCAAATTGAAATCTTCATTATTAGATCATCCCATTAATTTAATTTGCAAGGATTCCATGGACTGAACCCCATCTTTATGGAAGCGAGATTCTTTTTGCTTTAATATAGGCCTAAAATGCCCATTTGCTCTTTTTATTTTTGCTTCTTCCAATATAGGGTCCAAGAAGTGCATGGGATATTCTCTATTGAGGAACATCTGTTTTAATCCTAAACATTCCTGTTCAAAATTTTCATCTGTTGTGATCATTCGCACAGCTCTAACAAGCTGGCCCTTGACCACTGACTTTTTTTGGTGCAATGGATGTGCACTAGAAAAATGTAAGAATTTATTAGAATAGGTAGGTTTCCTAAAGATGTTTGCTTCATACACTTCTTGTGCCTTATTCTTACTCAATGTTACCTCTAGATATGATACAGATTCTTCATTATAGGTATGGGTAAATTCTAAAAATTCTGTACTCTCATTGAACATGTTAACAATTTATATTGCTAATCCTTCATCTCCTTGAATAATTATAAAGATGTCATCTATAAATCTAACATAAAAAGTGATTACGTTTTTGAGAAAATCATTGTTGAATACAAAATTATTCTCCCAATAAGGCATCACTAAATTAGCGTAGCTCGATCCACACGGGGATCCCATCGCTACTCCTTTCTTTTGTATATAAAATTGATTATCAAAGAGGATGAAGTTATAAGACAAAATTATGTCCAATAGCTCTCCTACTAACGCTGTTTCATCTAGTCCTGCATTTTTTGTCGCATATTTGCTATGACCCAATCCATACCCTGCTGGTGCGGGATGCTAGTATAAAGTTCCTTCACATCAACTGTGATGAAATAGTTATCTTGTTGAAAATCCATATTGTTTATTTTTTCCAAAAAATCCCATGAATCCTTCACTATCCACTCATCCATTGTTACATATGTTTTAAGAATCCCATCCACAAACTTAGCACAGGCATATGTAGAGGATCTCCTACCATCTACTATTGGTCTAAAAGGTGGATCATTAATATTTTTGTGGATTTTAGGGACTCCAAATATAGTTGGTACTCTAGGGGCTTCTATCATGAGATAATTGAATACATGTAAATCTATCCTTGCCTCAATGAAAAGTTCATTCAAAAAACTTTTGATGAACTGATTGGACCTATTGTATTCATTGAGTGATGATTCTTCATAACAATCTGATGTAAAAAGATCTTTGATCTTGTTAGTTTAGTCCGGTGTATCCATGATTACAAGCTCCCCTCCCTTATCTGGGTTCATGATCCTTACATTGGCAGATGTTAGCAAATTGATGTTATTTCTCTCCTCTTTAGATAAATTGTACAGATAGTTCTTCCTTTGTTGATCCAATTGTCACAAATCTAATTCACACATTTTTTCGAAAGTGTGAAGTGTAGTATGCAAAGATGGATTGAAACAACTGGCGACTCTTAAAGGATTATCTGTTGGAATATGAGCTCCTAAAAGTTGTCTAAGGTTAAATTTTCTGACAAAAAGTTTAATATCACAAATGGTCTGAGCAATATTCATTTTGTTAGATGGTACAAAAGTTAAACCCTTCGCGAGGATGTTAGCTAGATTTTCTGTAACATTAAACGAAGAAAAATTGTATATTATAAAATCTTGCTGTATATTTTTAACTACTGCCAATGCTTTTAAGTCTAAATTCAATGTTATTATCTCTTGTGATTGTGGTTCTTCCTCCTGTTCCATTGCTTCTTCTGGTTTCATCGTGGAAAACCCTGCCTAAAATTAGAGGTAGAGGCTTGTTGGTTGTTGATTGGCTCCTTACTATTGTTGTTATTTTGATTATTACGTTCCCTTATCCTTTCACTCCTTCTTACGTTATCTTCCTGTATGACATCTCTGTCAGTATTATTATGCATAACAGATTGCTGTGGATCATCTTCAGATATTGAAGTTATATTATATGATACAGCTGTCTCATCGCTTTCTCTGATGTTCGATGATTGATGATTAACCCGAATCTGTGCCATCGATGGTGTGGAATATGCTATACCTGCTTTGTATTGAGATTGATCTCTTTGAAGTTTCTTGATTTTAATGGATCTTATTTTTTCCAAATGTTGTTCAATACTCTGGAAACAACGTTGGTACTCATATTTATATCTTATAAAGTAAACGTGTTCTTTGATTTGTTTGTCTATAGACTCTATGATAGATTCCAGATCTTTCATCATTACCGCATAATGTTTAATCATTATTTGCAGCAAATTCATTCCTTGTTGATTGAATAACTTAATTAGATCCTGGTGAAAAGATGAACCAGGCAATAATCCCGTGGGATATCTCTAGGATCTAAGTCCTTTTGGAACTATTTCCAGTTTTAAGCATTCCTGGTAATATTCAATTTCTAAACTGAGCTTTTTATATTAGAACATATTAGAGTCCAACAAGTTCAATAAATCAGATACAGGTATCTCCAGTTCATTATCATAAGATGCATTATTATTTGAATTATTATTTTCCCACAAACCTATGGGTGCTGATAACCAATCTTTCAGGTTAACCACTGGCCTAAGAATGTTTGGCAGTTCCTGTTGTTGTGTTAGCTTTGGAGGCGCGTTACTGGATGTTAGCTCATTTCTATCCCCAGCGTCACGCCCCACGATGTTATTGTTGCTATTACCTATATTCAACATATGTATTTCTCTAATGAAATGTTGAACAGTACCTATTTGCTCTGCCCGTTGTGCTGGTGTAATGTCACTCTGTACCGCCTGCCCTGATGATAAAGCAGGCATAATCCTCTGCTCTTCTTGCCTCTGTTGCGCCGGTACTGTTGTAACCATTCGGTCCTGCTGCTTAAAATGCTGTTGCGCTGCCACCACTACATCCAACCTCTCATTCATATTGTCCAGTTTCTGTGAGAGGAGTTGCACCAAGATGCTTAATTCATGCATAGATCCGCTTTCTTCATCATGCATATCTCTGAAAATAGCAGGCGTGTTATCCAGCGAATTATTGGCCATAGCGGAATGAAAACCAAAATCACTACAAAAAAACTAACTAAAACTAAAAAGAAAACTGCTCAGGCAACCGCTGCTACACACGCTTTAATGTTATTAAACGTTAAAAACTTGTCCAACGCTTTTCGTCTAACTCAATGGTTAGACTTCCTCAGATAAACTGACAAACATTAGGCACTTAATACAACCTTGTTTATATAGAAAAATTTAAGGCATGCTTTTTCATGGAGCAGGGTTAGAACTGGTCACCAACTGCCAATATGGTTGCTTTTCAGTTGTAGTCTGACTATGGGGTACACACATCTTGGTGTTTGGCTACAATGTACAGTTTTGAAAATGCATATTCAGAGGTGTAGTCTGAAGTGTTGAATGTGTGTAGAACTGGTCACCAACTGCCAATATGGTTGCTTTTCAGTTGTAGTCTGACTATGGGGTACACATATCTTCGTGTTTGGCTACAATGTACAGTTTTGAAAATTCATATTCAGAGGTGTAGTCTGAAGTGTTGAATGTGTATACTCAGCTTTTTTGCTGCTATCTGCCCCTTCTGAAAATACACACACACACACACACACACACACACACACACATATATATATATATATATATATATAATGTAAGGTTAAGCACATCCATAAGCTACTTATGTCAGAAACCTCTCATTATGTTCCCTTCTTTCTACTGGGGGACTTCAACTGTCCATCAATAAATTGGTTGACTCACACTGCCAATGGTCAGCATGTCCAATGCATCTTGACATTATAAATGCTAACTCTCTTTCACGGATTGTCATAGCCAAAGTTAGGCACCCACGAAACCCATGATTGCAGGGATCTGCTGATTATCTCCTTGCAGATGAGGTCCCCCCATCCAGCAGCCACAGATTGCTCCATCTGTTACTTCCCTGGCTTGGCACCTTGAGGACAGCCACATGTTTTTTTGACATCACAGTGCAATTGTGAACTTTTTTCCATTTTTTTTTTTGTGATTTGTCCGTAAGCTGCACTCAGTCAGGTGAAGCACGGGATCTGATTGGCTCTAGCAGCCAGGGAACCAAGTTCTCGTTTTTTTTTAAACAAGGAAGTGATGAAACAAGGACCTGATTGGTCCATGCAAAGCACTTCCTGTATAAACTGCCTTTAAAAAGGCACGTGTGGCTAATAAGGATTACTTCTCTTGATTTTAAACAGAGGAGTTTTCCTTTTAGCATATCAGTGGCAGATCAAGCAGGGTTTGGACTAGCATGAGGACGGAAAATGGATCAACGGTGGATTCAAGCCTTAGGTGCGGTTGTAGTCATTGGAGAACACTATTTTCAACTGATCTTTTAAGGGCAATTTCTAAAAGGTCTGGAAAACTGTCCTTTTAAGGGCAATTTAAAAAGGTCTGCAGTGGTCTGGAGGGAAAGCAGGCAGAGCAGGTCAGTCTTCAGTAGTGAAGAGGGAGCAGAGGATTGCAACCACCTTCTGTTAACAGCATAAAAGGTACATTTTTGTGTTTAGTTTTAACTTTATTTTTTGTGTATGGGGGTAACCTAGGGGGGTGATTGCATTACTTTTTTGTGCATATTTCTTGTGCTAAGCGTATCGGGGGGTGAAGGCTGTGGTTGTACCAGTTTTATTTTACTTTTGTGTAGAGTTCTTGTGCTAAGAGGATTGGGGGGTGAGGAGCTGTGGTTGTACCAGTTTTATTTTACTTTTGTGTAGCGTTCTTGTGCTAAGAGGATGAGGGGGTGAGGGGCTGTGGTTGTATCAGTTTTATTTTACTTTTGTGTGGTGTTCTTGTGCTAAGAGGATGGGAGGGTGAAGGTCTGTGGTTGTACCACTTTTATTTCACTTTTTTGTAGTGTTCTTGTGCTAAGAGAATTGGAAGGTGAGGGGCTGTGGTTGTACCAGTTTTATTTTACTTTTGTGTAGCGTTGTTGTGCTAAGAGGATATTATGTTATTTATTTTATTTATTTTACATTTGTTTACTGGTTAGTCCGACTGGGATAGAACCCATTTTCAGTGGAGGCCTGGGTAGAAAAGCTCCATATGGTAACAGATTTGTGAAGACAACATAGCAATCATTTATGCAAAGATAATTATCTGGTTTTTTTTTTACTTATATTAGTCCACAAGTGATAGAAATATGTAAAATAAGTATGGTTTATCTTTTTTTTTACAAAGGACAATATAAGGGAATGTGAGCTATAATATACATTTAATTTTGACTGTCAGTTGGTTAGGAGGAGAGTGTGTGAGTTAGCTATTGGGAACAAGAGGCAGAGTAGGCTTGTTATTTTTATAGCTAGTGTCTATGGTGTATATGTAAAGGGTAGAGAGAATGGGATAGGGGTGATGAAAAGGAGAGGAGGTAGATGATGGGACAGCGAGAAAAAAAGGATATTACAGAGTTTGTTAGACCGGGGAGAGGTGGGCAGTCTTGTAAAGGGATGTCTAAGTGAATAGTGTTTAGGAGCATGGGGTAAGTGGTAAAGATTGGCTTATTTCAGCCTGGATTGGGACATAAGCTGTTTCATGTTAGATGCAGCACATAAATGTAGAGTCGTCAGCATATTGGATTGTTGATGCTAGGGAGGTGGTGGTATAGAGGTTGTTAGCAAATCCACTAATCTGAAGTGGACCAAGGATGGAGCCTTGTGGGGCTCCTAATATGACTGGGAGTAGAGGGGATAGAACTTGGAGCCATTTTATTGTCTGTTTATGACCTGTTAGGTATCTTTGAAACCATTTGAGGGCTAGTGGGCTGAGATTAAGGTTGGTGAGAGTAGTTAGTAGTTTGTTGTGAGAGACTGTGTCAAAGGCCTTTGACAAATCCTGAAAGACAGATGATCCTAGTTTACCTTCATTTCTAAATTGTTGGTGTTGGTACAACTGAGGAGGGCAGTCGTAGCATGAGGCCTGAAACCGTGTTAGGATTTGGTAAATTATTGGTTGTGAGATACTGCAGAAGCTGAGAATGAATGCATCACTCTAGGAATTTAGATAGTGGGAAGAGAATTGCTCTGGGCCTATAATTTGTAAGTTCTTGTTGAGTTTCCACCTTTGTGCAAGGGTATAATGTGTGATATTTTCCAATGGTTGGGACATATTGCTCAGTAATGGATCTATTAAATATTGAGATTCGGTAAGACATGACTTCAGCTGCTATTTTGAAATTCTGCTGGTAGATTATCAGCGGCATTTGCAGAAGGTTTGAGTTTTCTAGGAGTTTTTCAATGGTCTTTGTAGCGATGGGCTGGAAGGAGAATGTTAAGCTATTATTCTTGGGTGAGATGTTGATTGATGTTAGGTAGTTTGTTGTTTTTGGTTAGTGATAGAATGCTTTCAGTGAAATATTTGTTAGTGTTCTGCAATGCTAGCTGTACTTTTGGGTATATTAGGAAGGGAGGTTGAGGTTATGCTGGGATGAAGGATGTTGTTAATTGTCCAGAATTTTTGTGGATTTTTGGTTTCCACTGTAAGTTGGTGTAATAACTATTTGTCTTGGTTTATTTGGTACTTTGTTCCTAATTTGTTGATAGGTTATTTTACTTTTGTCTAGAATTCCTGTGCTAAGAGGATTGGGGGAGGGGCGAGGGGCTGTGGCTGTACCAGTGTTTTATTTTTGTCCAGTATTCTTGTGCTGAGGGTTGGGGCATAGGGTGAGTGCAGTGGTTATACCACTGTTTTACATTTGTCCATACTTTTTCTGCTACTAGATTGAGTAACAGAGGCTTGTCTGTAATGTCTAGATGTAGTCAAGGGATTGGGGGGGTGAGGTAATCTAGGGAGATGATTGCATTACTTTTTTGTGCAGAGTTCTTGTGCTAAGCAAATTACGGGGGTGTGAGGAGTCATTTCATTAACTTATTTTTATTTTGTCTAATTGTGACTCACATCTCAATTGTCCAGATTTTTGCAGAATGCCCAGACTTTTGCTTCATATTTTGGCCTATTCCTCATAAAGTTTGTGGTTTTCTGGCAAATCACTGAGGATTGAACTAACTAAATAATGTCATACATTTGAGTTTCAGACTTCATTTCCTTCAGAAAATGCATGCTAAGACAAACAATGTTATTCTAGCAATCTTCTAAGCTTATAAGAGCAATATTTAAAATCTGTCCCTATTTTTAGACCTTTGTCCCCCCCCCCCATCATTTTAGACTTTATCCAGATTTCTTGTGCTAAGAGGTTGAGAGGTATGAATTGCATTGAAAAATTGGTAGGGGGATAGTGGCTGTGAGAATGCTGTAGATGGTACAGATTGTTTAATGTGTGCAGATACACACCCTGTTATGCTAGTATTTGTGTATACCAGCAATATTTACAACTCTCCCTGATGCTACGGCTTTGCTCTATAGCTTTTTCCTTTGTCCAGAATTGTGCTGAGAGGTTAGTGGGGGTGGGGGGCTTAGTGGCTGTGAGACTGTGGCAGAATGTATAGATGTTTGCATGTACATTACATTAAACCCTGTTATGCTAGTATTGTGTATACCAGTAATGTTTATAACAATCTCTGATGCTATGACTGTTCTGTGACAATTTTTTGCTTTGTCTGTAGTTGTGTTGAGAGGTTGGAAGTGTGGTTAGGGGCTGTGAGAATGTTGCACAGTGCTCAAGTGTTTGACTTGTATTTTTTTGTTAAACTCATGTTTTGCAACGTATAAGCACCTTGTTAATGTTATGCTTTTGTCTTGGTTTTTTTACCACTTCATCCAGAATTGTGCTGAGGCATTGGGGGTTGGGTGCTGTGAGTATTCTACAGAATGTACTGATGTTGTAATGCATGCTACTGCACGGTTACATGTTTGCCTGGTATTTTTGGTTTGTTCCTCATCAAAAATATGGGGTCACACAATGCATGCTACTGCAAAGTGTTCTACCATTTTTAATTCATAAGTACATTGTTTAAAATGCCTAATGTTGGGAGGGTGGTTAGCGGCTGTGAAAATGTTGCAGAAGGTATAGATGTTTGAATGTATACTAATGCAAACCCTGTTACACTAGTATTTTGTATACTGGCAATGTTTAACTCACTGATGCAATGACTTTAATTTTTTGTGTTGATCGCAGTTGCTGTGTTGAAAGATTGGGAGTGTGGTTAGGGCATATGAGAATGTTGCAGTGTTCCAATGTTTAACTGGAATTTTGTTTTAATGTGGGGTCACATATTATATAAGCACATTGTTAATACCATGCCTTTGTCTTTGTTTTGTTTTCACTTTATCCAGAATTATTGTGCCGAGACTTTTGGGGGGGGGGGGTTGTGAGAATTCTGCAGAATGTACTCAGTGGCGGATTTAGGCATGGGTGCAGGGGCACGTGCCGGCCCCTTTTTAAACTTGTTTTTTTTTTTTTTTTTTTTTTAAATAAGTTGCCTCTTTAATCCTGTCACCAAACATGCCTGTACAGAGATATGATTGGATGTTGCAGTCAGATGATTTTGTTTTTTTTATAACAATCCTCCTCCAACTGCATCTCTGTTGTAATTTAGGCGGGTTGGAGAGAGCTGTGATAGTGTTCGGGTAAAGGTTTAGTAACTGTCTGCCAGACAGAAGAAAATCTAATTTTAAAACAAAAGTAACAGTTGGAAAAACTACTTTGAAAGTTCTGTTGAGTGTGAGCCAGTGATCCACATTGAGGTAATTTCATTTTTTTATTTTACTGGTCTAATTTTCAAGGTGCCAAATGGTTCATTTGCGAGAGTGCATGTTTGCCGCGCTAACTACAACCATATAAATTATGCAGAGTCTTTGACAAATTGCTCTGGTTTAAAATGCAGTTATATAGTTTTTTTTATTATCATTGTGTACAAAACAAGTTTGAGTAAAAACTCAACTGGCTGACAACAGGCATTACTACAGTTTCCTACAGAAGGCACATTAAGTATGTCAAAATTAATTATATAGGGATAAAGTGATGACAGAAAGCTACCCAATGGAGAGAGGGCTATATCCCATGTGTTGGAAATGGTATACATATGAAGGCTTCAACTCCCATCACCAAAGAATGATTCAATGTAAAGCTGTTCTGTAGCAAAAATACTTCCATGGATCTAAGTGATGACTGCCTCTGGGAATCTCCCACTCTTGGTTTTGACTGAGCTGTCAAACAATTAAAACCATTAAAGCCTGCTACCACCACGGTCCAGTGCTTTTACCTTCTGCCAGTACAGTAGCACCAAGTAGCTCCTCCTTGTTTTTTGTTTTATTGTGCTAAAATGTTAGAAAGCCAGCTGCATAAAACACGTTGCATTTAAACTCCTATCCTTCATCTGATGAGCAACCCACCAGATAACAGAGCTAACTCCACCCCAAGACGGCATGAGAGCTGCCTCGGGCTCGCTGCCTGTGATGTCATCGGTCTGGATCTAAACTCGGTGCTCCTAAGCAGGCACTCTGTCTTACACTCATTGGGTCACAAGCCTGCACATTTTAAATAACAGGCAATTCCAGGGGTTAAAAGACAAGTGGGAAATAAGCAGGCATGCTTCTCTGTTTCTTTAGCAGAGTGAGCCCAGGTTTATCAAAACCTGGTTGCTGGCTAAATGGAAATCTGAAGACCAACATTCATGCACATTTTTAACAATTACTCGACCGAGGTTTAACTAAAAATAGAGTTGAGTAAAAACAGGCAATTTTCAAAGCTTCCCCACTTAAAGTTATAAAACAAAACACAATAACAGAATGGTTAAAATAAATGTTCTTTGAATTTATCATATCTGTCCCTATTTATCATAAAAATCAAAAATGTTATGAGGTGAACTTACAGTCTTTAATGATTTGTCAGAAAACCAAAATTGTTTGAAAAATGGACCAAAAATATGAGGCATAAAATATGGACATTCTGCAAAAATATGTACAGTTGAGAGGTATGGTGCGGAGGGGTGTCATGTTTATATAATAGAAGGTGGGAGCATTTCATTTGGAAAAGAAAGCAAGATTATATTTTTTAGCATTTACATTATGACTGTTGTTACCACACCTGGAGATGTCAGAGTCAAGCCCTTGGAAAGTAACTTGACAACTGTACCCACTTTTCAACAATCAACACACTTAGCTACCCCAAGCCTGGAACATCAAATTAGATGTTAGAGAAATAGATGACAAAAAGCAGGAAGTCCAAAACTGAGCCTTGTGGGGCACACCATGTAACATTTTCACATTCCAAGGAAGATCCTTCAACTTTCACTACCCGGGTTCTGTCAGTCAGCAGATTTGCTGTCCAATGGACAACACAGAAGTTTGCATTAAAGTTTAATGGAGATTGTATTAAAGGCTTTGGCAAAGTAAAGCTATGCAGTGTGCTGGACTTAGTATTTCCCTAACACTTATGAATTTTTTTGAAGAAGTATGCAAGATTACGTAGACGGGCTCTATCCTTGACAAAGTCAGTTTCCAGTAACAATTTTTTTCATGTTTAGCAATGATACAAAATTAGGATTAAAAGCAAGAGTCACCATACAGTTAACCTACTCCCCATCTTGAAATCAGTGATAATTGATTTGGAGCAGTTGTATCTAAGAAACAGAGTTACTCTCGCAGTTCAACAAGTTCTCACCCCAGTGTCCTATACATGTCCTTCGGGTAGAATGGATCTGCAGGCGAGTCTGTAATTATTTACCTCCTGTCAGTGTTACTACATTCGTTTTCACCTGGATTAACACAGTTGGAACCAGTAATGCACGTTTTAATTACCAAGAACTAGTCATTATGTTTCATAGCCCGTACTCACCCTGCCACTACTCTTCTGGGCAGTTGTCTCCAAATAATTCCAAAACCTAGATCTCAGATTGTAACATGGAGACTGCATTTAGTGAAATATTAAAAACATGACACTTTCCTAAGTGGTACCATCTACCAATATCTAAATGCCAGCTGCAAACGGCAAACGTTTCAGCATGGCTGTCTGTTACCAGTGCAACGTAAGTTTCTGTCTCTGGCACATTTGTGTCGTTTTCATTTGATTTCTCGCTGCTATTTCCTTCTTACTTTCCCACATTCTCGATTCCTAGTGCTTATTTAACGAAGAAAAGCTTTAATAGTTATATTTTACAATGCAACATCATTTAGGCAGATTTATTTGAATGCCACTGTGTTGTTCAACCAAGAAGAAGGGATACTGCACGTTATTATATATAACCTGCATTCAGTGTAGAAAGTTGGTTGCTTTAAAAATATAATGGTCTCTTGAAAAGGCTCTGATGTGATGTCAGAATAAAATATTCATATTTAAATAGTGATAGCAATCCTATATCATACTCATATGGTGTGGCAAAATGGGCCTGTTATGACACTGTTTTTGATGCTTTATTGTATTTTATTTGCTAATTGGTAAAAGATGCTGGTACTGAGACCCTTTTTAGTCACAAAAGTAGTTATATTATATTCAGAGTGTGTAGTGTACAACATAGTTTATAAAAGGTCACATGTCTTGCAAATATAGTAAATACAAATTAAATGTGACCAGTGCATAGCTAATACTGGACGCTAACATAGGTTGATAGTAAAATATATAAAATTGCATATAAACATAATATTATACAGTCTTATTAAAATGTACCTGAGTCCACAATTGACATTATTAATATACATCAGCATTAGGGGATTATATAGCAAGTATTATGAAACTTTTGTAGGTTTGAAATTCCTCCCCCTCCCCTCCCCAGCTCTACTAAGTCTTCCAGCTGTCCTGCATGTTTCTGTGCCTACCCACCTCCTATATCCCCAGCTGCTTCTGCCAGGTAGTGCCAGAGCTGACCCTAGATTTGGGTCGGCCTCCCAACGTTTTGTGGAGTCAGTCTTTCACTGCTCATTTGTAATGCCTGGGGAATGTATCCCATAGGGAAACATGGGGAAATGAAGCCGGGATCCATCAGGCATATGTCAGTTTATCAACTGATCCTAAACTTATTGCTTGTCCCAGAGAGTCTGGGATAACTTAATTTCAGAACTTGATGTGAGATATCCCATATGATAACATCCAAGCCTGGGCAATTATACCCAAGAGGGTATTATTATCTATTATACCATGACCCCCCCCAAAACGTGCACGCTGATTGACCAGCGTGCACATTGTAAATCGAGTTATACTAATGGAAAAAGGTCCGGTCGCCTGGACTTTTTTCCATTAGTATAACTCTACTTTTAAAACACTGTCTCGCTATGTTAAATGGGTTTAACATAGCGAGACTGCTTTAAAATAAGCAACGGAGATCTCCGTTGCTTATTTTAAAGCTGTCTCGCTATGCTAAACCCATTTAACATAGCGAGACAGGTTTTAAAAAAAAAGCAATGGAGAAAGCAAGATCTCCGTTGCTTTTTTACTGTTTCGCTATGTTAAATGGGTTTAACATAGCGAGACAGTTTTAAAATAAGCAACGGACATCTCCGTTGCTTATTTTAAACTGTCTCGCTATGTTAAACCCATTTAACATAGCTAAAAGTAAAAAGCAACAGAGATCTTGCTTTCTCCGTTGCTTTGCACAACTCTGATGTACTGCGCAGGCGCGCAGTACATCAGAACTGCCGCGGATGCCAGACATCTGCGGAAGGGCAGTAAACAGGCATTATACTATGCCATTATTTAAGAAAAGTAATAGTTTCTTTTCTTAAATAATGTCATGGTATAATAGCAATAACCCACTTCTGGGTGTGGGTAATGCTGTATTTACCCACGGTTGCTTTGTTTGGTCCCTCGGGCTTCGCCCTCGGACCAAACCACGCCAACTGTGGGTAAATCCAGCATTACCCACACCCAAGCGTGGGTTATTGCTATACTCTAGAATGTGTCTCGCCACTCTTCACTGACATACCGTTCTCCACCTACAGCTGACTGCATGTTGTCCCATAAAAATTTCTGTAGTTCTCTTGTACAAGCTCTCAGACATGAACACCACTATGTCTCACTCCCCAAAGCTAAACTTCTCCCAGTCACTTGGGGGGAGTCTATCTTGCCATTCCCTAACCTGTAAAAGTTCACCCTCAACTCTTAAATATTAAACCATTCCATCTCTAGCTCACTAACTATGCAAACACAAATGCCACTACAGTCTAGAATGTTACACCATGTCCTGCTCAGCTTGTGATCTAATAGTTTGGAATTCATTGCCAGTTGTTATTAGAAACTTATCCTTAAATCTAAGTCTGACCTTGCCAGATTTTGTTTTAATGAGCTGAAGTGCAGCTGTTCTTACTGCTCGCTTAACAGAACAAGTTTGCTATTGATGTCAGTTGTTTCTTGACTCTGTCTTTACTTGTATTACACCATTGGAACTGGTTTACATTTACAAGACTGCAACTAATGTTATATACTTATTTACTAGTTATACTTCTACTTGTCTGCTACTGGCAGCGCTGTGTATTAGCTTATTTTACATTATAAGCAATCATGAAAAATGACCTTGGGTCCAGTCCACTCATAATATTTGAACAAATAAATTATAAAGTAAAACAATACAGTTTTGCTTAACTTAATATGAACTTGCAGTATTTCACTATTCCACTATAGTGTCTCTTTAAGATGCCAGGTTGCAGGATGCGTTATGGATAATTATGGCTTTATGGTTAAAGTAACTTGCTTCTGATAAATAGTGCTTTAAAGGCCTGAGTTTGATACCCCATATGTATACCAAGTTACTTAATCACAATAATGTCCCTGCGTCTTCTCACATAAGAACCATTTGCCCCTTCTGGGTCTTAGCCAGTTATGTAAATAAATGCAACCATGTCTGCACTGTCTTATTCCAATCTTGAGTGAGCTACAACAGAGCATAAAGCACTTCATGTTGCAGAAAAAGTTGACAGGTGGCAAGCTCACTTAAGTATACAAAACTGGATATAAACCTGGAGGGGTCTAGAAACAGAAAAAGGAGGAAAATTAATTTCTGCTCTTAAAACTATGCTGTGTCAATTCCCTTCATATTAACCAGTACTGCCATATGTGCTATGCTTCATTTACCACCTTAAATTTGAAATTGTTCTAACTTAAGCATTATACAAGTTACCGATATATAATACCATAAGCACAGTGCAACACTCCCTCTTTTTAATTTAAATCTGTAATTGTCAGTGTTCTACATCAATTGATTCTTCTAATATGAAGCTATGATGACTTATGGACTGCATGAATTGGTGGAAAGCTCCAGTGTCTCATACCTTCCAGCACATTTGCCTTCTTTTATTTAAAGTTATAGTGTTCCTCCTACCCCTTACGCCCACTGCTTTCTAATTTAATACTCTAGTTGCACTCCCTCTTAGCTGTACAGCCTTCTTGGTACCATGGCAAAGAATACAATTCTTGTTATTGACAGTGAACACTTAACTGCAATTATTGCTCAACCTCTTTGAACTGATGTCAAGACACCAAACCTTCTGTATACATTAGCAAAAGTATTGTAGACAAACCATTTGCAACTGCTATATAGTTTATATATGCAAGCAAAGGACAAAATAAGGAAACCTGAGATTTTTAATGAACTTATATGCCAGTCAAGTACCTTCATGGTCTCACTTAATATTGTTCTGTGGAGAAATGCACTTAAAACATTTGTTGCATTTTGGCACTAGGTTGTACATCCAATATGAAGAATAATTCCAGTAAGCTACTTTTTCTTCAAGATTTCCTCATTGTTTTACTGTTTTACAGTTGCAGAAACAGAACAGTAAAGCTGAAAAGTAACATATAACCTGTTTTTGTTTTTCACTCAGTTTTAGCTTCATTCCTTTACTCACCATCTTGATTCTTTCCTGGCCACCATACTAATGCGTTCATTCCCCCTTGCTGAAAGCCGTATGGCTCATTCATTCCTTGGAGGTGAGTGGACCAGGAACAGGCATGTCATCCATGCACTGCATTCATTCCCCCTTGCTGAAAGCCCTAAGGCTCATTCATTCCTTGGAGGTGAGGTGTGAGTGTACCAGGAGCAGGCATGTCATCCATGCACTGCATTCATTTCCCCTTGCTGAAAGCCCTAAGGCTCATTCATTCCTTGGAGGTGAGGTGTGAGTGGACCAGGAGCAGGCATGTCATCCATGCACTGCATTCATTTCCCCTTGCTGAAAGCCCTAAGGCTCATTCATTCCTTGGAGGTGAGGTGTGAGTGGACCAGGAGCAGGCATGTCATCCATGCACTGCATTCATTTCCCCTTGCTGAAAGCCCTAAGGCTCATTCATTCCTTGGAGGTGAGGTGTGAGTGGACCAGGAGCAGGCATGTCATTCATGCACTGCATTCATTTCCCCTTGCTGAAAGCCCGAAGGCTCATTCATTCCTTGGAGGTGAGGTGTGAGTGGACCAGGAGCAGGCATGTCATCCATGCACTGCATTCATTTCCCCTTGCTGAAAGCCCTAAGGCTCATTCATTCCTTGGAGGTGAGGTGTGAGTGGACCAGGAGCAGGCATGTCATCCATGCACTGCATTCATTTCCCCTTGCTGAAAGCCCTAAGGCTCATTCATTCCTTGGAGGTGAGGTGTGAGTGGACCAGGAGCAGGCATGTCATCCATGCACTGCATTCATTTCCCCTTGCTGAAAGCCCTAAGGCTCATTCATTCCTTGGAGGTGAGGTGAGGTGTGAGTGGACCAGGAGCAGGCATGTCATCCATGCACTGCATTCATTTCCCCTTGCTGAAAGCCCTAAGGCTCATTCATTCCTTGGAGGTGAGGTGTGAGTGGACCAGGAGCAGGCATGTCATTCATGCACTGCATTCATTTCCCCTTGCTGAAAGCCCTAAGGCTCATTCATTCCTTGGAGGTGAGGTGTGAGTGGACCAGGAGCAGGCATGTCATCCATGCACTGCATTCATTTCCCCTTGCTGAAAGCCCTAAGGCTCATTCATTCCTTGGAGGTGAGGTGAGGTGTGAGTGGACCAGGAGCAGGCATGTCATCCATGCACTGCATTCATTTCCCCTTGCTGAAAGCCCTAAGGCTCATTCATTCCTTGGAGGTGAGGTGTGAGTGGACCAGGAGCAGGCATGTCATCCATGCACTGCATTCATTTCCTCTTGCTGAAAGCCCTAAGGCTCATTCATTCCTTGGAGGTGAGGTGTGAGTGGACCAGGAGCAGGCATGCCATCCATGCACTGGCAAATGGTTTTATTTTTTGATCCTCTGACCACAGCTCTTGCCTGGCAACTTGCTCACTGTTTGGCTTGCAATGGGCATTGCCAGGGATATGTCACTTGCTTCAAATGGTGATGTAATGCCTCAGGGCTGCCCCCCTTTGAAGCCAATTCTCCCATGTGGTCCACAGTTATCACCAAGGAATGTAATGTGGGGCTGTGCACCATGGTCATACACTCCATGCGTCCCCCTGCAGAGAGGTGAGCTGGCTAAACCATCACCCCTTCCATGCATTAGTTGCAAAAAGCACCTGAGCTGCTAACTGAACTTCAATTGCCTGGGTTGTAGCCAGGGCTTTTTTCTTGTATGCCATTGCATCTGGCTGGTTTTATGATCTTGAATTTACAAAAGTGCTCCATTTTAAGACACGTGACACTGAAATGGCTGGTTCAGACAGTGCAGATGAGTTAATTTAAAGTTGCATAATTCAGACGATACAGAGAATCCAAGTGGAGAGAGGATAGATTCAACAAGTGAAGGAGTGCAGTATTGCTGGAATTGAATTCATTAATGTCTTGGTGTCAACCTTCATGAGGTGGACCCTGTTTTTACAAAATCTCAGCAAGATGACACTGGTATAGAGACTGTTTTATTTAGCATATATCATGGACAGAAATATTTTAACGACGATTTATATTTTTTGTACCTATTTTCTGACTATAAG
This sequence comes from Protopterus annectens, assembly GCF_019279795.1. Lineage (NCBI taxonomy): Eukaryota > Metazoa > Chordata > Ceratodontiformes > Protopteridae > Protopterus > Protopterus annectens. The sequence goes on along the minus strand of NC_056748.1, from coordinate 806,280,865 downwards.
TATTAACATGATGTCATAGCTTCTTAAGGTAATCTTTTCACAACCACTAAACCCAATATCTGACTTTCCCACTTCCATCCCGATAGTCAACTAACCAGACTGTGACCCCCCCCCCCCTTGCAAATTCCTGGATCCGCCGCTGGTACTGATGTCTTAATGCATGCTAATGAAAACACTGTTCTGCTCTCTAAGTTTATAGTAATGTTTTATCCCTGATGTTACTCCTTGTTCTGCAGTTATTTTTCGCTGTTTAAATTATCCTGCGAGATTATGAGGCTGGTGGGGCCTGCGAGAATGTGCACAGTGTTTTGATGTTGTTTTTGTTTTTTTCTTCCACACAAATGTGGGATCATACAACACATGCTGCTGCAAAATCTTATTCTAGCATCATTATTAGTTTGTAAGCCCAGTATTTTAAATCACTGCTGTAATGTCCTTGTCTTGTGTTAGTCTTGCTTCATCCAGAATTATGGCAATGTTTAAAACTCCTTGTTATGCCTATATTCTGTTTGGGTTGCCTAGAATTGTTATGTTGATAGGTAAGGAGAGGGGTAGAGCTGCTAGAAAGCTGCAATGCTGCACAATGTTTAAATGTTTGCCTGGTAATTTTAGTCTGTTCCTCATGAAAACATGTAGATTCATGCAATGCATGCTGCACCAAAATTTGTTCTAGTTAACTATATTGTTTTAAATCCCTGATTATGACTTTTTCAGTTTGTCTACTTCAGCTAGCATTTTTATTTTGTTGAGACATTGTGAGAATTCTGCAGAATGTACTGTTTTACTGCATGCTAATGCAAACCCTGCTATTCCAGTATCTTTAAGGTTCTCATAGCAATGTTTGAAACTGTTTGTACGCATTTTATCTGCAATGTTTGACTTTGCCTACTGGAATTATTATGAGGAGGTCGGAGGTAGGTGATTTTTGGTCTGTTCTTGCTCACAAAATGATTGCATAGCACAATGCTGAGGGCTGAAGCTACTAGCAAAAATGAACTTAATTTTTCATATCCTCCACATAATGTATGGTACATTCCCTAGCTTTATGCTTTTGTCCACAGTTCCTCTGCTGGGGGGGTGGGGGGTTGTGGGAATGTCTCCCGATGTTTGATTGGCACTTCGACGTCCCTCACAAATGAGGTTTTATAGAAAGTCCATGATTTTACTCCTTTGTTCTATCAATGCTTTTGCATGTCCTCCCTGTAGTCACATGGGTTTCCTCTGGGTGCTCCGGTTTTCTCTCACATCACAAAGACATGCTGCAGGTGGATTGGACACTCTAAATTGGCCCTAGGTTTGAGTGCGTGTGTGTGTGCCTTCTGTGGAAGGTTGGGCACCAGGCTGGCAACTTGACACTGTAAAACTCCACTGCCAATCATGAGCGGACAGGTGATCCGCTGTGGTGACCCCTAACCGGGAAAAGCCGAAAGAAGAAGAAGTTCTATCAATGCTTTTGGTTTGTTCAAGTGCGCCAAGAGATTGAAAGATAGTGGGCAGGTGTATGAAAATGTTGTACATGTCATGCAGTGCATTCCTGAATTTTGGCTGGTTTGTGATTAAAGTAGGAATAGTTTTTGGACATGTCTTTTTTGCTCCACAAACTTTTTCTTGCCTCATAGTTTGGTGTGTTTCCCTTAAATCTTGTGACTATCCTTCTAGCCATTTGTTCTTTCAGACTTTAGTCGTCTGTTCCAGAGAGCTTGCAATATTTTATGTCTTTTGGGGTATCTTTAGATTTTGGGGGGGTGAAAAGGAGAGAATTGTGTAGAAAAAGCTGAGGTTCACCTCCAGTGTTTGGTATTTAACTTAAAACTGTAACTTGGGCCTTTCTCATTAATTTTTTTGCCTACTGGTCAGTCATTCTTCGGTCTTTCTGCCTGCAGTAAAATAGTAACTGATGTCAGTGGAAGTCATGCAATTTGTATTTTGTAATACATTTCAGTTGTGCCTACATTACAGTTCTTTTTGCCTACTGGTTACTGTTACTCAGCAGTTCTTCAGCCTACAGTACAATATTGGGTACTGTATCACTTGTATTTATGCAAGCATTCAGTATTAGGTTGCTCATTTCTTTTGTGCCTGCAGTCATCCTAACATGACTTTTTGGAACTTAATCCATTTTTCTGGTTTATATGCTGGCACTGCAGTTCTTTTGCCTACTGGTCCTCATTTCTCACACTTCTGCCTACAGTGCAAGATGGAATCAAACTGATCACTTGTTGGGTGTGTATTGCACCATGGATTGTATAGCTCTTGGTGTGGCAGCTTCAGTTTTTTTGCTTAACCGGAATGCATTTTGCAGTGGTCTTATCAAGATGTAGTCCTACCTAGTTACTGACCATATGTTTGGGGTTATTTCCTTTTATTACGACTTTTTGTAGAAGTAGTAGTGCAATACAGTACAGGATGTTTGGAAAGTAAAGCACAATAGTGACTTATAGTTAGTGAGTGCATTATATATATTATGATATATGGTTTTTAACACGAGTTATTTTTTTTCTTGTTTAGTAATGCAATTGTAATTGCTTGGATGTTAGTCTTTCTGTTTTTAACTGTTGCATTGGGATTTGCGACTGTGTTTTCACGTACTTGCCATTTTGCTACATGTTTTTTAACACGAGTTTATCCAGTCGATTGCTTGCTTTCTCTAATACCCATGCGGAGACAATACCTGTTGAACACCACTTGCCGCTAGATGCTAGCGTTTCAGTAGGTCTCCTTCGTAGGAACATTATTGTAATTAATTTATTTTTTGCCTGAGCATTGTTTAGTTTTTATTACTTAGGTTTATTCCTACTATTTCAGAGTGTGACTTTAGGTTCCCTTATAGTGAAGCTATCTAGTCCGCCTTATAAGCTGACCATATTACTACGCTACCACTAAGTTTCCCGCGCAGGTAATCTTAACTAATGTTAGTTGAGCAACATGGCTACTTTTCAAGATAATTAATGATTAATACCACATACTTGGTTTAGCGTATAGTAATGCCTCTACAGACCTTACATAGCTTTGCATAAAGGGGAATTGTTAAACCTACTTTGTGCATAGTATTCATTGTGTATCACTGTATGTAAGGTAAATCCTATGCTTACATTGTGTATAGTATGTAAGACATCCTCACCTGATGGCACAGCCTTGATTGTAACTACGCTTCCCTCGTGGAAGCGATATTGGCCACTGCCTTAACATTTTCTGTTACTCGCAATTAGCGCCGATACAACACTTTCAGTAGTAGAACCTTATTTTCCATATTTGAAAAGTCTACTGATACAGCACTTTATTAGCAAGCCTACAACCATAACCATTACAAAGTTTTAACTTATTTATCTATAGTAGTTAAGGGATCATGTAGCATATCTGTCTACTCAATGTCTCTGTATGCTTGATAGACTTAACATATGTTGTCTACTGTCTTGATTGACTAACTGCTTTCATTGCTGATAGAATATAACTGCCTTTAGAGACCCTTTGTAGTAGGCTATTTTAATTGCTGCTTGCCTCTTACTGATAGTTTTTTCAGTTTTTACAAAATGTCTGAAGCTTTTTACCTTCCCATCTGCTAAGATTTGCAAAGATTATTAACCTATATTGTGGTTTACAGTCATAGTATTGTTAGGAAATGTGCAATTATCTGCTTGGCAAATGTTGCTTACTATTGCTGTACTAAAGTAATTTTTTTCTCCTTTACCTATTTATATTTCCTTTGATTCCATATCAACAAGTACCTAGCTCTCTAATCTCTATACTTCCTGCCTTGGACACTTGACTTCTTTTGCCTGAAGACTAAGGACCCTCTCCTACCGGCTGCTTCATCACAGTGCCTCCTACCCTTGTTCTCTAATAGTAACAAGGGAAGCAAGAAAGTATGTTATTTTCCTACATTTTCAGAAATGTATAGAGCAGTACTAATTACTTGTAGGTGGTTTAAAGGTTGCTTCTAAGCCAGGACTGCTGACAGCCATTTCTTGTAGTTTGTATTTTTCCCCACAACATTTTTTGAAATAGATTCTATTTATATCCTCTCCTGCCTTCCCTTGACCAGACTTCCCCCACTTATAAGCTACCTCTGTAATTACTGACTTTGTCCACTAGGTGGCACCCTTACCCAGCTCTACCAATCCCTCTACCTTATAGTATATTCCTCTCAGAATCCCTTGTCCAGTACTTTGCTTCTCTTCAATTCACTAAGTTTTATTACTACCTTAGCACCTTTCTCCTACCATCCCTCCCTCCACTCTGCCTACCTCTCTTTGTACCTACATTACTTACCTTCCTTCAAAGCACTTTTTCTCTGATTGTTCCTCATATGCTTCTTCCTTCTCTTGTCTCTACCCACTCCATTCGCCCTGTGGGCTCACTCCGCTCCCCTACCCTACCCCCAAATTCCACCCACCCCCAGCAGCCCTAAACTTATACTTCTAAAACCACACCCTCCTACACACACAACCAATCAGATGGTACCACCATCCTAGATAATTGAGCCACACCTACTCTTCACTTAACCATTCTCTAACCCTAATTAATTACAATCTTAACTCAAACTTTACCTCTCCTCCTATCCTACACCTTTGCTAACTACCTAATATTTCCTTACCAATTCTACCATCATGTCTACCAAAACTACCTCAGCCCTAACTAAACTAAACTACTACTCTGTGCCACACTCATATCTGTACTAACCTCAGCATATCTGATAACCTCCTATGAACACTCAAATATTTCTCAATTTAACCATCCAAGAAAACAAACAGTCCTACATACTTTCACATTCACCCATAATAATATCACTATTACATCCACACCTAGATACATACTAGCTAAATACCACAGACTTGCCCACATTAAATACAATAACCTAGCAACAAAGAAATTCTGATACCAAATTAGTAACATACATTGTCTTTTGCTTTCACTAAAAAAGCATTCCTTATAGGATGGAGACATACATCCTAATCCTGGCCCACATAATGTCCTATCCACTGGACATCTCACCAACAATCCCTCTATTCCCCTCATCCCCAAAAAACACCCCAACTCTCTCCTCATTGCACATCTCAATATCCAAAGTGTGAATAACAAAGTTCCCCATCTTCATGCTCTCCTTGATGTACACTCTTTTGATATTTTATGTTTGACAGAGACTTGGCTAAAACCTAAAACACATGATAATGAAATCATCCCACCAGGTTATAACATATTGAGACTTGACCATATCAAAAGAAAGGGAGGGGGAGTAGCACTTCTTTTTAAAGATGGGCTACAAGTCACCTCTATACCCTATAACCCACCAAAAGACAACGATGCTGAAGTCCTTATTTCCAAATTAGAGCTTAACTCTAGTAAATCCTTATATATCTTCTGTATCTATCTACCTCCTGGAAACAATATCAGTATACTAGAGGATATTCTTAGCTGGGTCTCAACATCTTTCCCACAAGAAACTATAACCCTAGGAGACTTTAATATAGATTGGAAGAACATCAATACTGAACATCCTACCTCTCATATTAACCTTCAAGGCTTCTCTCAGACCATTACCTCCCCAACAAGAATAAACAAACCAAACAAAAAAGAGAGCACTTTGGATTGGATCCTTATTAATAACTACCACCAAAATTACACAGTTGGTATCCTCCCTGACGATGTAAGTGACCATTCCGTGACTTATATAATCAGGCAAAAGTTTACCTCACACCTTCATATAGGACTATATGGACCAACAAGCAATTTAACCAACATCTTTTCCAGAGTGAACTCAATGTCTGTGATTGGTCTCAATTAAAAACCCTCCCACTTGAACAGGCTGTCAAATACTTCAACTCTAAGTTCTTAGAAATCCTAAACCAGCATGCACCTAAACGTACTATCAGAACTAGGTCCAAACCTGCCCCCTGGCTTACAATTGAAACCAAGAAAAAAATTCTCCTCAGAAATAAAGCCTGGTCTAGGTGGCGAACTACCAAAAATACACCAGATCAACAAATCTTTAGACATATGAGAAACATGGCAAAAAAATAAATTCTCTCAGACAAAAAAAACTTTTACTGTAAAATGCAGCAAACAAACCAAAACAATCATCAAAGATTCTGGGCAAGTATCAATAGACTCCTTTATCCAGGTCACTCCAGAACACCAACCCCAACAGGTGCAACACATGAGACTCCTATCCAAACTGCCAATGCTTTCAAGTCCTTCTTCACAGAGGCGATCCAATCTCTTGCCAGTCAACTAGCTCCTGATAGATCCAGTCGTCTTAATTCTTCTCCCAGCTCTCTTCCTACCTTCCGATTTCTACCCATCTCAACAAATTTTATCTATAAACTCATTCTAAAACTTAAGCCTTGTACTCCTTCTGCTGACCAGATCCCAGCCGAATACCTGCAAAAAGCAGCTAAAGAAGTAGCTTACCCGATATCCATCCTGATTAATAGAACTACTAATGAGGGAAGCATCCCTGACATTTGGAAAATCTCACATATTATCCCCCTACACAAAGGTGGCAACTCAAATGAATACTCTATTGACCTATAGCCCTACTATCCCCCTTAGCAAACATAATGGAAAAATGTATTCACCATCAGCTTCTAAACCATTTAATTCAACATAACATACTAGCTGAAAGCCAACATGGCTTTAGGCCATTCCACAGTACTACAACACTTATCTTTTACTGATACCATAAACAAAAACCGCAATAACAATATTCTCTCTTCCTCTCTATTTATTGATCTCTCAAAAGCATTTGATATGGTAAACCACTCTCTACTTATAAATATTCTGAAATCACTCTCTCTTGATACTATGGCTGTACAATGGTTTACTTCTTACCTCAGCAATAGGCAACAGGCTGTGCTCTGGGAGAATAAACTATCATCCCACCTTCCAGCCTCACGTGGTGTCCCTCAGGGCACCATTCTAGGCCCTCTCTTATTCTCAATATTTATCAATGATCTCTACCTAGCTATTCCTCAGGCAACCTGCATACAGTATGCAGATGATTCAACTTTAATCTGTGAAGCTGAATCTTCATCTGAACTACAATCCCTAACTCAGAAAATATTTAACGTAGTAGAGACTTGGTTCTTAAAATGTTGCCTCCTCTTGAATCCCAAAAAAAGCTCCTTCTCTTTACTCCTACCCGTAAATCCATGCCTTTAGATTTCTCTGTTATTTCTAACAATGGCACCCTCATATCCCCTGATTCTACCACCAAACTCCTAGGAATTATTATAGACAATTACTTCATCTTCGATAACCATATTAATAACACTATAAAAACAGTCAACAGAAAAATAGGCTCCCTATACAGGATCAAATATTTTCTCATTCCAGCAGCCAGAACTACTATTGCCCACTCTCATCTAATCTCAACACTTCTCTATGCCTCACCAATTTACACCAACCTATCCAAGAAGAATCTTCTTAAACTAACTACATCTTACAATAACATTGCCAGATTTGCTACTGGTAATCGCTTTAGAACTCATCACTGTTAGAATCTAAAACAACTAGGATGGCTTGAACTGCAAAATCAGCTTTATTTTAACCAACTTACTATCGCTCATAAGATCCTCAACCAGCCTAACAACACTCCTATATTCTCAAACCTTATTACTCCGTATAAAAATCTTAATACCTTACGCTCTGCTAACAAACTTCTACTTAGTATTAGTAAGTCTAACAACATGGCAGGTAACTCTCTTTTCTCAAACACAACTGGGAAATACTGGAATCTTCTACCTAGTGATCTTACTTCACTTCCTTCCCTACCCCACTTCAAACAAAAACTCAAAATATACCTTAGAACACACTGGCTATGCCCTTGCACTAACCCTGACTAACCCACTACCTCTGTGACTAAATTTCTCCTAACTCCACTCTAACTTTAATTTAATGCAATTTACTGTAAACTTTACAGGAATAGCAAACCCGCATACAGTTATGATCTACCTCACATGGATATCTTGTTCAATATGTTGTAAATACTCTTATGCAACCATTCTCAGGAATTGTAAACCTGAAAAAGTTCAATCTACCTCATGTGAATATCTTGTTCTATATTATTGTAAATATTGCTTTGCAATATACGGTAAAATGTTTTGTATCTTCTGCTATGTTAACTTGATTGTAACCTTACAAACACTGTTTTCACTTTGTAACCTTATACTTATTGGTATAATGGATCTGTCTTGGAGCTTTTCTCCCCGGGCCTCTACTGAAAATGGACATATATCCAGTTGGACTAGCCCGGTCAACAAATGTAAAATAAAAATAAATATAAGCAGAGGAGACACGTGTCAGTGTGTGTTAAGGGTAAGGTTTAGGTTTGTAGCTTGTGCCTACAGTTATGATACTTATTGTTTACACTGGTTGGCTAGCTTGGAGTTTGTATTTCACGTGGCAATGGCCAGGTCAAAGTTGAGGGTTTACACCAGTGAGTCCTTTTAAGTAAATCTGATGGGAAACATTCCACTATTGTCATGGGAGTTGTTTCTGTGTAAACTGGAAAATACCATCCTTAGAATGTGTTCAGAATGCTAATGTTTGTCATTATGCAGTCCGGGTAGGTCAAAGAAAGTCACGTAAGATGTACCTGAAGTGTAGTGCTTTTTTACTAACAGACAAAAGGACCCAATGTCTGCATGTGTAGTAATTCTGCTTTACTTCCATTCCCAGTTAGAGATGAAGCGTACATATTTGTCAGGAGCAGCAAAAAGAAAGCTTCAGCAACAGTGGAATGAGGATGCAAAGAGACAGGGTTCCATTATAAACATTTTCTGTGTGTCATCAGAGAGAGATTATTCAGGAAAATCTGCCTTCAGGACAACACAATGGGTCTACATTACAGTCTGCCCACTGTAAGGCCAGCATCCTTGCAATAGAAAGTGACCATTCTGTTGCCGTTGCACCACAGGCATCTCCTGTGAACCCACAGCCATTACCATGGGTGAAAGTATGTCAGCAAATGCGGATTCAGCTTTAGAGGTGTTGCCTGGATCACCAGAGTTTGATACAGAAGGAGCCCATACTTCTGTAGTGACAGATGTGGCCTATGACTTGCAGGGAGTGTCAGGTATATCTTTTGAGGATCGAGGAACTTGTCCAGACTTGATATGGGATGAGTTTAGGGTAGCTGCCATTCTACATAGACCTGTGCAAGTGGTGCTGCCACAGTTCCCAGTCAATGAACAGAAAAGAAGATTTACATTGGAGAACTATTTCCATGTGCTGCCTAATGGGGAGAGAGCAAAATGCACTTGGTTGACATATTCAGTCTCAAAACATGCACTGTTTTGCTTTGCATGCAAATTTTTTGGACATTCTAACCATTTTCTCAGGTCAGATGGTTGCAGAGCATCGAGAGAGATGCCCAAAGCTTTACACAGCCATGACCGAGCACCAAAGCATACAGCATGCATGCTGAAGTGGAAGGAACTGCACAATAGAGTAAAGAGAAGGCAGTGGATGATAGGAGACAAGCAGTGGTTGAAAAGGACATAACTCATTGGCATGGTGTGTTAGAAAGCATTATGGCTATTGTCCAATACTTGGCAGAACAGAGCATGGCATTCTGTGGTACAAGTGATGCCCTGTACACCTATGGCAATCACATTTTCTTAGGCCAAGTGCAACTTTTGTCGCAGTTTGATTCTGTCATGGCTGAACATTTGCGTTGTATTAGGAATAAAGAAGTAATGGATCACTATCTTGAGAAGGACATACAGAATGAAATTATCCAGCTGATTGCAAATGCTATTTTAAGGACCATTGTAGGGAAGGTGAAGGACGATAGCAACTTTTCTGTGATTCTTGACTGCACGCCAGACATCAGCAATTCTGAGCAAATGACTGGAGTAGATAGGTATGTGGATATTTCAAGGACTGCATCCGCAGTTGTGGAACACTTTCTGAGATTTGTGCCTATGAATGATACAACTGGGGCAGGACTTGCAGAAGCACTTCTTCAGACTCTGCAAAATCATCAACTGGACATTAATGACTGTCGAGGACAAGGATATGACAATGGCAGCAACATGAAGGGGAAACGAGCTGGAATGCAGGCCCGGATAAAACAGATGAATTCAAGGGCTTTTTATGTGCCATATGTTTGCCATAATTTAAATCTTATAGTTAGTATATAGAGCACATTCATCACTACAGGCAGTGTCATTCTTTGGATGTCTGCAGAACATTTATTTACTCTGTTCAGCATCAATGAAATGGCACAAAAATGTCATTGTAAAGCCACTGTCAGAGACTTGCTGGGAATGCAGGATAGGCTCTGTTAAGGCAGTAAGATTTCAGCTGAAGGGAGTCATGGAAGCATTACAGGACATAGCTAAAGCTATACATACAAGTGATGCTCCAACATATCAACATATCAACAAGCAAGAGGACTGTGCTCGGAACTTATATCATACCAATTCGTTGTATGTCTAGTGGTTTGGTATGATGTGCTGACAGAGGTAAATCATGCAAGAAATGTTCTGCAGAGTCCATCAGTTGATATAAAAAGAGGCAGGTTTCAACATGCCATGGGTGAAGCCTCCAAGACAGCAGAAGAACTGGATGGTGGCACCATATTTAAAGAAAAGAGGCAGAGGAAAGTAAAGCGCTTCTTTGACTATGAAGAAGAAGATGAGTCTGTACAGGATCCAGTGATAAAACTACGTGTAGAGTTCTTCAATGTGCTGCTAGACACAACAATCCAATCATTTACTCAGTGGTTTGAGCACCATTCAGAATTTGATAAGGCCTTTGGATTTTTATCAAATATTAAAGCCTTGAGTGATGTTGCAGAAGACACATTGCTCCAATACTGCAAGGCACTTAATGAACAACTGACTGTGGCCACTGTGACATTGATGACTCTGACCTTGGACATGAACTGAAAAGCCTTTCTCAAACACTGACTGTGTAAAATTTCCTCATTCACAACCATTTGCAAGGCATATATATAAATAGTTATGTTTTATTGTGTATTTATTTGACTGCACCTGTTACAGTGGCTACTGCAGAACACAGCTTTTCTAAAATGAAACTCATAAAAGACATATCTGTGTTCGTCATTGAGCCAGGAGAGACTTTCAGACTTAGCTGTGCTCTAAACTGAGCAAGTGGGACAAAGTGTTTCACATGGCAGCTTCACTGAAGACTTTGTCCAGAAGAAAATTCGTAACATCCCAGTAAAACTCTAGGTATGTGCTCATATTTCCTTTCCAGTAATCTTTTATAGTGCTGTAAGGCAGTAAATTTCAGGTAGCACCTTTGCGTGGCTTGTATAGTATGCTGTGTATTCACTGATTTTTTTGCTTACTCTAGCAGGTAGGACCAAGTAGTACAATGAGGATGAAACTAGCAGGATGTTAGGCAAAGGCAGCTAGGAGCAGCAGGATTCATTGTGATGCCAGGACAGTTGGGAGCAGCAGGACTTGTCATGAGGCTAGGACATTTGGGAACAGCAGGACTTATCGTGGGGCTTGGACAGATGCACAGGAAGAACCGATAAAAGTGGCAGCAATCAGAAAAGCTGAGGAGCTAACTGCACAATGAAGACGAATGACACTCTGGTTGTCTTGACTTCACCTGTTTCTCTCTGGGTTTGAGTCTGCCTGTGTCAGACTTAGTAATTCCCCCCGTTGCTCTCTTGTGCTTGGGTTTGAGTCTGCCTCAGGCTCAGTAATCTCCATGGAACTCTCTTGTTTGTTTCTCTGGGTTTGAATCTGGCTGCCTAAGGCTCAGTAATACCTGTGGCTTTCTCTTGGGCTTGTTTGGGTTTGAGTCTGTCTGCATCAGACTCTGTAATCTGCATGGTTTTCCCTTGTATGCCTTGTGCATCTGTAGACTTTTCTATGTCTGTCCCATAGCTGTGTTGCATGCCAGTAATTGCCTTGTGTGAGGGGTCAGTTTATCTAATGCTGCTTGTTTCAGTCTTGCCGTATTGCTGTCATTGTCTTGTGTTTGGTAGTGGTGCCTCAGTTCTGTTTTGTGGTAGTACTGCCTTAGTCTTGTGTGGGTTTCTGTTCAGTCTTGCAGTAGATTTGTCCTGGTCTTGTCTCTGTACTGTGGGCACGGGGGCCTCTGTCCTGTGTCTGTGTGGGTGTTAATGTTCAGTCTTGCTGTAGTGCTGTCTTTATCATGTGTGGGTGTCTGTCCTCTGTGCAAGCGTCTCCGTAGCTGTCTATCTTGTGTCTCTGTTCAGTCTTGCTATAATGCTGTCTTTATCATGTGTGGATATCTATCCTATGTGCAAGAGTCTCTGTCTTGGTGTGCTTCTGTCCTGTGTGAGGGAGTCTGTGTGGGTGTCTCTGTTCAGCCTTGCTGTATTGCTGTCTTTGTCTTGTCTTGCTTATGCTGTGTATGGGAGTCAGTGTGAGTGTCCTTGTGTGGGAGTCAGTGTGGGTGTCTTTGTCTTTGTGTACCTCTGTGGGACTGGCTACCTTGATTCGGTACAGAGGCTTGTCGTAATGTAACAACATTACTACTAAATGCCAGTCATAGCTCTCATTCTCATGGCACAAAAAATCTGGACAAAGCCACAGATAATGGGGGTACAACCCCAAACACCTGGGCAAATTTTAAATATTGCTTTTATAAACTTAAAAAGTTGGTAGAATAAACGGTGGTACTATGCATTTTCTGAAGGATATAAAGTTAAACTCAAATGCATGTCATTTAGTGAATTCAGTCCTCAATGATTTGCCACAGAAAATCCAGAAAACTACACATTTTGAGGAAGAGACCAAACATTAGTCACATTTGGACATTCTGTGAAAATCTGGGCAGTTGAGGAGTATGCAGTCTGTGTGTCTGCACCTCTGAGTGGCTGCCTTGCTGTGGTACAGGGGTTTGTCATAATGTAACATTGCTACTAAATGCCAGTCAGTGTCTGCACATGAGTGGCTACCTTGATGTGGTACAGGGGTTTGTCATAATGTAACATTGGTACTAAATGCCAATCAGTGTGTGTGTGTGTGTGTGTGTGTGTGTGTGTGTGTGTGTGTGTGTGTGTGTGTGTGTGTGTGCACACCTCTGAGTGGCTACCTTGCTGTGGTACAGGGGTTTGTCATAATGTAACATTGGTACTAAATGCCAGTCAGTGTCTGCACATATGAGTGGCAACCTTGCTGTTCTACAGGGTTTGTCATAATATAACGTTGGCACTAAATGCCAGTCAGTGTATGTGCACCTCTGAGTAGCTACCTTGCTGTGGTACAGCAGTTTGTCATAATGTAACATTTTTACTAAATGCAAGTGTATACCTTGGCACATCAATTGTTAATGATCTGAATGTTATAACACTATAGTTGTTGCTAAAAGGTGCTGGCTGAGCTTGATAGGGAAGGGGGTGCAACGGCAATGTGGTCACACTTTATATTCTCTCAAGTAGGGCCCCCAACTTGAAACTTGCTGGGGGCCCCCAAAATGCTAGCACTGGCCCTGCAGATAGTTAACCATCTGACTAGGGGTCCCAGTATTGTGGATCTAGTCCTCACAAATATGGCCATTTCTTGCAGAGCTCCATATATTTCAGCATGTCTTGCTAAATCAGACCATAATTTAATGACTTTTCCTTTAAAACTGGTGGTACTTCCCCTGTAAATAGCTCTGTGTTTAGGGACTTCTCTAAAGCAAACCTTCTTCAGTTACTTGATGACTTAAATACATTCTGCTGTAGTCCTCCTCTGAAAGATCCTATTTCTAAAGCTGCTACTAATGCCTCTGACTTCCATTCCTACTTAAATAATTGTATGGATAAGGCAGTCCCTATTTGCATCAAATATAATGAGAAGCGTAGAAACAAGCCCTTGTGGTAGAATACCAGTATTAATAAATTATAAAACAGGAGAAAATATTGCTTAATTCTTATAGGAGGTCTCATTCTACCTAACTTACGAGTACACTTAAGCAGACTAACAAAGAGTTAAGGAGAGCCATTAGGAAGCTCAAGGCATTATGAAGCTCAGAGCTGAGCATAAACTTCAAATAGCCACTAAAACCTAAAATAACTGCAAATCTTTATGTAACTATGCCAGGAAGTTAAGAACTAACATCCAACAGTATCCTGAGCTAGTCCACAATAATACTACACTATCTGACCCAAATGAAATAGCTAATATCCTAGCTAACAAATTTAATGCAAATTTTACTCTACCCATAGTTATAGCTATCCTACAGGTTCCAAACTCCCAGCTTCCTCCTTTATTTACTATGAAATAAGTTCTTTCAGCCTTTAAAAAACTAAGACTACTTTATCCATGGGCCCTGACAACATACTAGGTTACCTGATTATCAGTGCCTAATATGGCCTTTCTAAACCCCTACTTAAACTCTTTAACTTATGCCTGTCCACTGGTTACATTCCCAAAAACTGGAAAACAACTGTTGTATAGCCAGTACACAAGGGTGGCCGAACCATGGATGCTGGTAGCTATAGATCCATTAGTCTCACCGGCCTCATATGTAGATCTATGGAGTGCATTATCTCAGACTTCATTAACCTGGACATTGAAAATCTCTCAACCCTGGACCCTCATCAACTTGATTTTGTCAAAGCAAAGTTCTACCTCTTTAACCTCATTCATGTCTTTGAAAAAGTAACTGAAGAAGTGGATAATGGTTGTGCAGTGCATACAGCATATCTAGAGCTGGCCAAGGCCTTTGACACTATTCTCCATGCAAACATTATTGACAGACTTTTTTTCAAATGCCTTTATTGAATTATTATTTGTGACATAGGCAAATTTACATCCATATATAAGCAATCACACTATAATTAACATAAACATTTTACTTCACATGTATTGCTATATAGCATATAATCTAAACAACATTGCATAAATTATTCAGTTCTTGCCTGTTTTTTTAAACAAGAAACATCTTTATTAAACCATCACTTACTACATAGGCAATCATACATTTATACAAATGAAAACAAACCACACTGACACAATCCTAGTTGCAAGCATTTTACATCACAAACCATACTGAACACTCCCAGTTGCAAACATTGTACATCACTTATAATCCACCTAATCTTTTTCAGTCAAACATTACATAGCTCATTTAAGTCTTGCTGCCTTTTAAACCTCATGCCTCCCTTGTATGTATTGTTTCCACAATTCCCATTTTTTCCTATGTAGTTTGCTCCTACCCTTTTCTAAAGATCTCAGTTCCAGTTGTTTTATCTCTCTTACTATATTCACTACTTCTAGTATAGTTGGTTTAGATTTTTATTTCTGTTTTCTAGTAATTGCTTTTTTGGCGGCCACCATTATTAGACAATGCAAGGCCTTACCATGCCAGACTTGTTGTAAATCTAAATCTAAATCCTTATATTGTGTATTGTGCAATGGATAGCTAAGTGGTTGTCTGCCAGAACCCTCATGGTTAGAATAGCAGATGCCACTTCTGAAAGCAAAACAGTTACCAGTAGTGCACCACAGGGCTCAGTTTTGGGTGCTCTCTTATTTGGCATATATTTTTCAGAAGTTCAGACCAGTACTTCTGGCCTATGGTTAACTAAGTCTGCAGATAACTGCAAATTGGGTGTTTTTATTTGATCTTCAGCTGACTCAGAATGGCTCCATCACTGCTTTGGCCATGTCAACAATGGGAGCAAGGACAGTGGTCTCAAATTAAATGTAAAAAATGTAGCATAGTTAATTTTGGTAAACAAAACACCCTCACTCTCTATATAGGGATGCACCCTTCCAATTAGATATTGTAAGGGGTCTGGGTAGTCTTGTTGACAATTACTTATCAGTTGACCATCATGTCTCCACAGTAGCTCAGAAAGCCTTTTATCTGGCCCATTTAATTTTCAAATGTCTCTTCACTGGATCCAAAGAAGTCTTAACTCATATTTTATTCGATCCATTATTGAATGTAATGTACCTTTTGTGATGTATTTATCTAAACATATCACATAACTTGAGAGACCTCAGAGATTATTAAATAAAAAGATCAGTGGTCTCAAAAATCTTAGGCATCAGGGAGACTGTCTCTTTGTACTCAGTATCTTACAGATTCCTCCATTGACATCTATGTCTAGCCTTTCATGCCATGAAAGATCCAACCCTATTTGATCTCCTAATTTTTTTGTAGAACTAATGGTACATCAAATACTCAGTTAAAGCAACTAAACCTTCATCAGCATATAAATAAGACACATTGGTGTGGTGGATTCATATCCCAATGTACTCCTCAATTCCACTACATGTCAACCAGAGTAGCACAATTGCTACCTTCAAGGTAAACCTAGATAATTGGATGGGGCAGCTACAAATTCTCTATTAGTCTATCTTGTCTTGCTCTCCTTGATGCTAGATGGACATTTTCATTTTTTTCTTGACTAGGCTTGAAATGGTCTGCAGACTTGTTGCCTGGTACTTACCTATCGTATAACTTGTGTCAGCTATCTGGCACTTTAGATACTGTTATCCTCTTTTAGATCTTCTCTTTGTAGATTTTACTTTATTTATATGTTTGAAGATGAGAGATTTAGTACCCTTGAGCAGGACAACATGCTTTCTCTTCAAATATAAATGTGTATACCCTGGCTTTCTGGATGCATGCCTGACCACAACCAGGGTTTAGGGTACCTAAATAGTAATGTAGTTTGGTGTGACTGCAGCAAAAGTGCCTAAATTGGTATCTGACATGTTACAGACACTTATCAACACCACTGAACTTACTACCTTCTCCAAGGTGTCTTGCCTTTGCTTGTTGAGCCATGAAAGACCCAATCCTACTTGTCCTATTTCTTTGAAAAAACAGTGGTTCTACAAAAATTCATGCTAGGGACCTAAATTTATACCAACAAATAAACGAGACTTGCTGGAGAAAAAGGTTCCAATACATCACCAGCATATGGGATAAGTTGCCACTACAGGTCAAAATTTGTCTGCCTTTAAGGTAATACTGCTGACTGGATGGGTAGACACAAATTTATACCAGGTTTCTCATATACAGCTCTGCATTATTTGGGAGGTACGCACTTTTAAGTACTCATAAAGGATGGCAGAAACTCTTGAGTGTGTCTTCTTAAAAGCGTATATGTCTAGGTCTGTTATGCTCCTTGTAATTTTTTTGCCTAGTATTATTCCTAAGTTTCCTACATTTTTTTTAACTATCCCAATGATAAATCTATCATTTTTTTATTTCTTTTTCTTTCTCATAGGAATAGGTCTGTTTAAACCCCCTTTTCAGAGTTTGCTGCCATTTCAGTTTTCTATTGTATGACGTACCCTACCTCCTGTTCTCCATATTTATCCATTTGTTATGTTGGCCTTGACCTTTGCCCTTATCTCAAAACCCTTAGGTCTTCTTGTTTTATCTTTCTTGTGTCCCTTATAGAGTGCATACGTCAGAATGTTTACATCTTAGTCTTGGTTCTCTGAGTTGTCTTTTTTTGTGGGAGCTTTTTAAAAATCCTTTTAACTTATGGGAAGATGACTTTTTTCTTGTGGCACCTCTAATTTTTGCCATTTCTGCTGAAGACTTCACTGAGCCTCTTAAATACTATTTAGACCCCTTGACTTTATTATTCTTTCAATGGCCCCTGAATCTCTTAAGTCAGTGTCACATCTTTGACTGTTAATCCTGTTGAGGGTCCAGACTCCATTAATCTTGCTCAGTATCTGGAGCTGAAACTGACCCTAATGATTTTTGGAGTCATTGAAACAAGCAGTCATTTGAACCAGTTAATATTTTGCGTTCTTCCAAAGAAATCTTCCTAAAGATAATTTAGGTGAGTGATTACAATCTCTTTGATTCCACGTGTTGAGTGATTTTCCCATGCATGTCAATGAAGAAAAATACATTTATGTAAGTTGTAACACCGCTCCAAATGTCTAATTCCTACTATAAGTTTAATGCTTGCTGCCCTTTATGTCCTAGTCATGCATAATCACAGAGATGCTCACAGGTTATTGCGCTAAATCTTTCTCATCTCTGATGAGGACTGTTTGCTCATACCTATCTATAGGTGCTACAGGGATATAATATGGTTATTTAAGACACAAACAAACAATTAAAAAGTCTGCTTTAAAGAAGTTTAATATTTTATTGTCAACTTCTCCAGAAAGCAGCCATAGACGAAGCTTCACCTTTTTTTCTGTACACATCTTTCATTAATGCTCATCTTCTTAAATCATCAAACACAGTGCAATATGAAATATGTCATGGTAAAAAAGAAGAAAAACAAAAAACAAATGCTGTAAGGAGTTGAAATATGACATTAGAGTCATGTGTCAAGTGGCTAAAAGCGCAGTACTGTACAAGTGTATTGTTACACTACGTAACACACACGTGATCATGTGTCTCACTGTGCACATCATTTATCATTGCCCTGAGCCAGTTCTGATGTACTGCAGTTCTGTACGAGTTTATACTAACATAAGTTACGACATCCCACATGCACAGTACTGCTGCATTAACAGCTTAACCACATTTCATTAAAATAAATAAATCTGCATGCAGTTAATTACTAAAGAAGAGAACAGTGTAACAATTCCCTGTTGACTCTACATCACCAAATCACATCAGTATGCTGCTTATAAACAGCAATGTAAGAAATAAATGTAGGCAACTTAAAGAAATTAATGAGTTAAACACACTTTTTATCAGCACAAAATCGCAGGACCTGTCTTTGCAGGCATATCCACGTGGCTGTGTATTCATAATCTGCCTCTGTAATTCTAACTTGCTAAAGGCACAAGTTTGCAGATTTTGCTTGGCATGCAGTGGTGCAATGTTTGATATACTATGATGTCTCTCTGTGCCTGCAAGCTGTTTTTGAAAATGAGATATATTAAGTTTTTCGGCTGTATTAAAGTAGGTTATTGAATGACAAAACCACATGTAATTGTTTTGCTTCATATTTTTTCTCATATTCTGCAATGCAGTATTTCTTCATCAAAGTAATTTTCTGGAAGCATAGTTTCTGAGTTTTTGAATAGATAGCACAACCACATTTCACAGTAAGGGCTAATACAGCAGATTTGCAGCATCATTTGTGGTTGCCTCATTGGCACCCATATGCAAGGTCATAAGCCATCTTTATTTTCTTCTCAGTTCTTGCTGAACAGACACAGAGGCTGCACTCCAGGCTCAAGACAATGAAAAAGAAAACAAGACATGAGTTTGTCTCAGAATCCCATAAATGTGAGAATCACCTTTGAATTAGCATAGTAAGAGGCATAGTGCAAAAGCAGTATAATTACGCAACAGAAATTTTATAGTCCCATACAGACCATTTCGGGAAAAGAGGATAGAATAATCTTATACTCTAAGAAGTCTAACATCTGTAAATGCAGGGTATTAATGTTACTGTATTAAATATGCACAGAAAAAAAGTAGTAGTGATGGCAAATCTTATGGATATGGCAGTTGGAAGAATCAAGCAATAGTGGACAACATTATTCACAATGTTTGCTGTATCTTTAATTTATTCCAGATGCCACATAAATGTTCTTTCCAACTGGTACGGCTACACTATAAGTGCCTGGCAGGATAACAACTAATTTTAAATCTTTGTGTAGCTGAATTTGAACTGAATATGAGTGAGTATGAAGTGATTCTTAACAAGTGTGTGTGTGTGTGTGTGTGTGTGTGTGTGTGTGTGTGTGTGTGTGTGTGTGTGTGTGTGTGTGTGTGTGTGTGTGTGCGTGCTTGCTGTATGTCTATATTACATGAGGATTTTGACTTGGTCCCCAGTCACCATCAACTTATTATGCACTTGAGACATGGATCCAAAGAAAGTCACAGCGAGACTGAAGCCCAAGAGGTGAATCTTGGCATCCATGTTGAGTATACATAATAAAGGGTTATGATTGGTGACTTGATCATAATGCTTAGTTGTGAATGGAGCTTTATCTGCTCCTTGTACTAAGAGTTACAGGGAAAAAAATGAAGGAAAAAGTGCATGACCATCAAGTGTTTTACTGGGTTTTAAAAGCTGGTAAAGCACTCAGCACGGTCAGACAGCAGACATAAATGAAATGCCCTTATGTGGAACTTATAGTTTTAAAAGCTGTTAGACACTTCATTCTGCCATACTTTCTGTTTATAAATGTGGCAAAGTGAAGTTCTAACAGCTTTTAAAAGTTGTTTTACCTTCTGCTTCTGTTTTTTGCTATCCAGCATTGTTTGCTGTTAGTCCCTAGTGCAAGACCCTATCTTAACAGTGCTTAGGGGGTGAGTAACAAGCTTTCAGAGCACAGTCACAACATTCCATGCACTGAAAATATATAGATGATCTATACACACACACACACACACACACACACACACACACACACACACACACACACACACACACACACACACACACACACATACTAGGGCTTAATATCTGAATTGGACCTTGGCAGCCAATTTTCATTTACACACCAGTATGGAAGATGAGCAAAGTAGTTAATAACTGGGCATTGCAGAAGAGAAACAAACTTATATCAGCAACAATAATAAAAGTAAAAACAGTCAGGACTAATTCCTGATTTATCTAAGCTTTGGTTTTTTACTCCTTTTACTGTGGAAAGTAAAGATTGTCTGAAAGAAGAACGAATGTGGTTCATTCAAAGAAATACTTAAGTAAACAAAAGAGTAATTTTATAACAGGATGAGGGTTGAGGGTGGCTAAGAAGGGCTTGAAAAAACAGACAGCAAGGTTCGATTTATATATATATATATATATATATATATATATATATATATATATATATATATTCAGATATGGACTGATGGGGAGGGGATTGGGACTGTTCCATTTATGTAAGACTACTAGACCAGTGATAGAAAATACTGCGGTATAGAAAAGAGCTTTTAGGATTGGACACATGAGATTTTGATATGACTGAAAAGGACCTTGAGGTTGTGATTAATGTATATCCAAAGAGGGAAATTGAGAAACAGGGATTCATTGGTAAGAGCCAAGTAATGATAGGAAGTCCAGACAGAGCTTATTTCTTTTAGTAATGGACATCCAGTTCAAATGATTAAGTCTATAGATATGCTATTTTGAGTAAGCAGTGTAAACATGAGTCTTACTCATCTGTTATGAAGAACCTATAACATCTGTGTGTTTGCCGATAAGGCCAGAAATACTACTGGTAGACTGTAATCAGGATGGAATGTGAAAGTCCTGCTGCCAAGGGCTAAATAGATTTCTAGAGAGCGAGAGGGAGAGGGGGAGAGAGAGAGGGAGAGAGAGAGAGAGAGAGAGAGAGAGAGAAACAACATGAGAGAGTGTGTGTAAGACATACATAACCCTGATCTGCTTATCACGGTTGGAGTATAAATTGTTAAGGTTGTTAAAAAGTGGTGACTGAACATCCAGCCAAGTTTCAAGGCATTTGTATGCCGAAGCAATTTCAATAGGTGGTATTTTGAAGCCCACTCAATGCACTAATGTTTTCTTGCATGTCAGACCACGTATCCTACAATTCTGAGTCAGATAATGAATCATCAAGGACTCTCTTGTGTCTTGGACTAGGCCAACTTCTCTGGAAGATAAAACTGATCAGTTCTCAGAGCACAAGCTAGTGAAATACCTCCTGCACATCTATATTAAAGCACTGATGTGCTCTTCTTATTTGGTGCTGCCTTACTACTTCTGTGAATATTCAAAATTTACAGACATAGAACGTAACTTAATTCTCAGAAGCAGATTCTGGTGCAATTTTGGAATGATTTTAATAGCTGCTAAACTACTATTATAGAGTAATGCCTCCTTTGCTTAGTTTTGTATAAGTAAACTGATGTCTGACATTGTAAGTAGATGTTTTTAGTTTTTTAATATAGTGTCACAAATTCAAGGTAACAAGCCATGTCTGAATCATTTATGGCTTGAACTTAAGAGTTAAATGTTTGTGTAGTGAACTATTGTATTACTGCTGCATTTGAGGTAATTCATCATAGATCATGACAGAATGTTTAACCACGGTAAGGCAAAAACAGTTTATGAAAATCTTCAAGCAGAATTCTTTATTATGTTTTTTTTTTGTTTGTTTGTTTTTTGCTATAGTTCCATTTGGAGTTCCATTTCCAGTCTGGTGGACCCCTGCCATAAATAAACTATACAACAGAAGGAGGAAGCTACTACATGATAGAGCAAAATCCCTAATAGGGAAGGCATCTCTGATCAGTACTAGCAAAAAATTACGATCCCTCATAAAATCCTCCAAGGCCAGCTTCAAGAGAAAAATTGCACAGGACACCAAAGATAATCATAAGGCTTTTTTCAGTTATGCTAGGAACCTGGGATGCAACTCCCAGACTTGTTCTGAGTTGATTCTAAATGACAAAAAATACACTGAACCCATAGACATCGCCAATATCCTGGCAGACAGGTTCAGTGCAAACTTCCCAACCCCCCCCCCCCCAAAAGAGCAAGTATCTATCCCGGCAGAGGGCTGCCTCCCAAACATCTCTGATGCTCAGGTGAAGGCTGCCCTCTCCAAAGCAAAAAACACTGCTTCCATAGGACCAGATGGCATCCCAGGTTGCATCTACATGAACTCCAAGAGGAACTAATCCCTCAAATAAAACAGCTATACAATCTCAGCCTCACTACAGGATATGTGCCCACAGAATGGCGTACAGTAACAGTGGTCCCACTCCACAAAGGTGGAGCCTCTACGGACTCTGGAAACTATTGCCCCATAAGCCTGACTAGCTTAGTCTGCAAGGCAATGGAGAGGATCATCATGGAGCTCATAAACAAAGACATTGGGGACCTACAGACACTAGATCCTACCCAGTTCGGCTTTGTCAAGGGCAGATCCTGCCTTTTGAACCTGGTTGACTTCTTCGAAACAGTCACCAAAGCCATAGATGAAGGGAAGGTAGTCCACACAGCCTATCTGGACCTTGCAAAGGCATTTGACACAATACCCCACTTGGGCATCATAGATAAGCTATCCAGCTTAAATATAAACCCCAGTGTCACAAGATGGGTTGCATACTGGCTCAAAGACAGAACCCACAGAGTGAGAGTTGCTGGAGCCATGTCAGACTCGAAACCGGTCACAAGTGGCATCCCACAGGGTTCTGTCCTGGGACCACTCTTGTTCGGTATATACTTTTCCGAAGTACAGGCAAACGTGGGAGGACTATGGCTCACCAAGTTCGCAGACGACTGCAAACTGGGCGCCATAATCGACTCTCCAGCTGACACAAACATCCTTCAAAAAGGTCTCACAGAGACAGATAACTGGTGCCAGCACCATGGTTTAAAGCTAAATGCCAAAAAATATATAGTCATACCCTTTGGCAAAAACAATGTGCCCACAAATTACCACATAGGCGGAAACCCATTAAGTACAGAGAAAGTTATTAGGGACCTGGGGACCCAAGTTGATAGCAATCTCTCCTTTGAAAACCACATTTCCAAAGTGGTTAGAAAGACCTTCTACATAGCCCACCTCATCACGAAGGGTTTCACATCTAGATCAAGAGAGGTAATCATGCCCCTTTATTCATCCCTCATCAGGCCCATCATAGAATACAATGCCCCGTTTGGGATGTACCTTACCCAACACCTGCAGCAATTAGAAAAACCCCAAAAGTATCTCACCAAGAGGATCAAGGGTCTCAAACAGATGCCATATGCTGCTCGGTTAAATAAACTCCAGCTCTACTCAGTTGCATACCGCCTACTTCGAGGTGATCTATGCCTGACATACAAAGCTATGTCAAATCCAGAATTAATGGACATGTTCAACCTCAGTAAATCTAAATCCCTTAGAGCCACACGCTCGAGGGGCTTGAACCTCAGCACAGAAATAAATAGAACTTGCTGGAGGGACAGGTTCATAACCCAGAGGCTCCCTTCCCTCTGGAATAGAATTCCAGTTCATGTGAGGCAGAGCACCTCACTGAATCTCTTCAAGAAGAATCTCGATAGGTGGATGGGGGATCGTAGGTTTGTTCCAGGGATTACTCCCGTGTCACTATTAGACAGAGGCACAGTAAACTAAACCTTAAAAAGGGCACAGTATACTCAAATCAAGGGGTGGCGTAAGCCATAGAGAATCGGGCTAGGCTTATAATTGCCCCAGGGCACATAGCCTAGTATGAACCTATGAACCTATGGATGATCAGTCTGTCTTTCATTTTGATATTTTATTTGGGTAGTCACAAGAATTTCGTTGATAGACTCAGACATCAGAATGCAGTGTAGAAGCCATATCAATTCAGAATGTCAAATTTTCATTAAAAAAACAAAGTCTTTTTAACCATCACAGTGAGAAAAAGTTCAGTTGCTTTACAAACTCACTTCAGTCAGTGAAAGCTATTGTGCTACTAAGTCTCACGTTACTAGGTGTAAAGTAACAGGTGAGTCATATACAGTAGACAAAGGACATTGCACAGAAATAACTGCATAGTTTTCCAGAGCTATCAGCACATTTTCACAGCAAGCAGTAAGCGATTCTTAATCACTACATTACAGAAAGAAAATAGTGCAGAAAGAAATTCACAATTGCCTGCATCTGATGATGACAATAATCAGAATTCAGTAAGACAAAAATCAATAAAATTAGTTCACAGATTAGAAAACTGTATATTGGCAATGGGTATATCTGATGACATGAACACAAAGCAATAATACTTCCCCTGGCAGGTGAAAAGTTCCATGATAATGTGCTACACTGTCATCTGAAAATGATACATACAAGGAAACTGGAATAATGTTATACAGCTGCTTTGTACCTAAAAATGAATACACTTTGATATATACACACGCAGAAAGGCAAACAGGCCTGCACATAGGCATTAATATGTATGATACTTGATTAAAATATTTGCAAAAAACTGTGAATTTAATCATGTAGATACTGAGATTAAAAAAAAAATAGAACATTCAGAAGTGTTTATCCAATATCCATGACACTAAGAAAGAAAATCATTAGAGCCAGAGTTAAGTTTCATAACACTGTTAGATAATTATGCAAGGGGGGCGTAATATACAGGTGGACAGCACAGTTGTGCAGTGGGTAGCTAGAGCCAGAGTTAAGTTTCATAACACTGTTAGATAATTATGCAAGGGGGCGTAATATACAGGTGGACAGCACAGTTGTGCAGTGGGTAGCTAGAGCCAGAGTTAAGTTTCATAACACTGTTAGATAATGATGCAAGGGGGCGTAATATACAGGTGGACAGCACAGTTGTGCAGTGGGTAGCTAGAGCCAGAGTTAAGTTTCATAACACTGTTAGATAATTATGCAAGGGGGCGTGATATACAGGTGGACAGCACAGTTGTGCAGTGGGTAGCTAGAGCCAGAGTTAAGTTTCATAACACTGTTAGATAATTATGCAAGGGGGCGTGATATACAGGTGGACAGCACAGTTGTGCAGTGGGTAGCTAGAGCCAGAGTTAAGTTTCATAACACTGTTAGATAATGATGCAAGGGGGCGTAATATACAGGTGGACAGCACAGTTGTGCAGTGGGTAGCTAGAGCCAGAGTTAAGTTTCATAACACTGTTAGATAATGATGCAAGGGGGCGTGATATACAGGTGGACAGCACAGTTGTGCAGTGGGTAGCTAGAGCCAGAGTTAAGTTTCATAACACTGTTAGATAATGATGCAAGGGGGCGTGATATACAGGTGGACAGCACAGTTGTGCAGTGGGTAGCTAGAGCCAGAGTTAAGTTTCATAACACTGTTAGATAATGATGCAAGGGGGCGTAATATACAGGTGGACAGCACAGTTGTGCAGTGGGTAGCTAGAGCCAGAGTTAAGTTTCATAACACTGTTAGATAATGATGCAAGGGGGCGTGATATACAGGTGGACAGCACAGTTGTGCAGTGGGTAGCTAGAGCCAGAGTTAAGTTTCATAACACTGTTAGATAATGATGCAAGGGGGCGTGATATACAGATGGACAGCACAGTTGTGCAGTGGGTAGCTAGAGCCAGAGTTAAGTTTCATAACACTGTTAGATAATGATGCAAGGGGGCGTAATATACAGGTGGACAGCACAGTTGTGCAGTGGGTAGCTAGAGCCAGAGTTAAGTTTCATAACACTGTTAGATAATGATGCAAGGGGGCGTAATATACAGGTGGACAGCACAGTTGTGCAGTGGGTAGCATTGCTAATGAAGAGCACTTCATTCCCATAGTTTGGCTCCTGGTTGGAGTATACCCTTTTTGGCTTTTGAAAATTCTCCTCATGATTCATGTTTCCAGGAGTTTCTTACAGGGGCTCTGTTTTTCAGGCTGATATTGCAGTATTAAAACAAAGACACATTACACTGATTGTTGATAGCAGCATCCCAGAAATGAATCATACAGCAATGTGTGTGTGTGTGTGTGTGTGTGTGTGTGTGTGTGTGTGTGTGTGTGTGTGTGTGTGTGTGTATATATATATATATATATATATATATATATATATATATGGGTCCCTATGACTTCGTCGACAGTTCATTTGATTGACAGTTCATTTCGTCAACAGTTCTTTTCATCGACAAGCATTTTAGGTGGGGGGTTCATCCCCCCACACCCCCCAATGTGGGGGGCTGTGCCCCCCCTAACTATATATATCAACTCCAGGGTCGCACAACATTGGGGAAGGGGACAAATGCTTGTCGATGAAATGAACTGTCGACGAAATGAACTGTCGATCAAATGAACTGTCGACGAAGTCATAGGGACCCATATATATATATATATATATATATATATATATATATATATATATATATGGATGCCCAGTGAAAGTTTGAGGAGTATAAATATGATCCTTGCAAGAGTGATAATTTAATTTAATTTCAAGTACTAATTCTGAGATAGCAGCATCTCTGCATATTCACCCTATCTTGAGCTGCAGCAATCCCAGTGTAAGCTGTAAGCATATAAATTTTGCAGGGTTATGGGGACATTGCCTCACATCCAGGGGGGTGGGTGGGGGTGAAACACCCTGCAATTCTAGTTAAATAGTATAATAGCTAGTTTCAGAATTTGTTGTTTTTTTTTGTTAGTATCCCATTTTAATTTTTCAAAATTGTCAGGACTTGAAGCATCATTCCAGATTTTACTGCAATTATTTTACTTGAATCATGATAGTAATAAAAAATATCACAATAGCCTTCTGACCATATACCAATACTTTTAATACTGTATGACATTTTAATCTGCTGTCTTGCTAACATTTTATTACAACAAATTTGATTCTTCACTGTTATGTCTTGCTTATGGCTCAGGTTCCAGAAAACACCTTTTCATGCATGTCAGAATGTGATTTTCTGCAGCAGTTATTTTACCTGCCTATTACAAATATACTTTCTACTGCTTAGACTTTCTTTGCTTCTCAGTGCTGGTACTAACGGTCACTTTTTCCCCACTGGCAAATATTGTTTTCTAAACATATTTGTGTTTTAATGTAGTTTCTATTTGTCATTGCCCCACATGAGTAATGAAGTGGCTAGCTCAGAGGTAGAATATCTAGAGGACATATATATTACTGTTATCAGTTCCAGTCACCAAAAATTGCAGTTGTCACATTGAAACAGTAAAGACTTAGTAGTCAGCAGGGCTGATAAGTTTCTGGAATTTCCATTTTATAGTAGCCTTTCTGATTCTGCCAGCAGTATCTGCTATGTCTGCTCAGAAACAATGTTACATACTTAATCTGTTCAGCTCATGAGCAACCTTTAAAAATGTAAACTAATTTAAAACAATACTAAAACTTCACCTATCAAATCAATGCATCTGTTCCTGTATACAGTATCTCCAAAAAAATGCTACTGTAATCTGTATCATCAAACTATTTCTTTTTACCCATAATTATATGCCCTACAACTGGTTTTCAGCAATCATACCTCTCAACCTCTTAGGACAAGTTAATTGGGACAGAGCCTAAAATAATGGGGATCAAAGGCTCAAAAATATGGACAGATTTTAAATATTGCCCTTATAAACTTAGAATGTTGCTAGAATAGCAGGTTTTATGTTAACATGCATTTTTAGATGGCTATAACGTCAGAAACGCAAATATGTGCCATTATTTAGTGACTGCAAACATCAGTGATTTGCCAGAAAATTACAAATTTTATGAGGGGCAGACCAAAAAAATAAGGCATAAATCTGGACATTCTGTGAAACTCTGGACAGCTGAGAGGTATGTATAACTCTTATTATAGCTATGTATAATTGTCGCTGAAACTGCTTAATATCCCACATCCTAGCGACATTAACATTTACTGCTCTACCAAGTTCCTTCCCTCACTTTAATTTCTTTCAATTTCTAAGCACTAATCAGAAATGTTTGACAAATCCACTAATACATCTTTTCAAATGCACAGTGTTCCAACAGCTATGAAATGCATATCTTTTCTACTATAACAGTAGTCTTTATTTCATATGAATGTAAAATAGTTAGCAAATGCATGCGTAATTGTTAATGTGTTTTACTTAATATCTGTTCATGTAATTACTGAATGTCTATTTAAAAACGTTTATAATATTTTGGAGCTTTTCTCCCTGGACTTCCAAAAAAAAAAAATTTTTTTTTACTAAACCCAGTAAACAAAAGCAATCAGTCTCTTAAGGTTAAACAGAACTGTACAGTGCATGTTTGTGAAGTGTCATATTTCAAGAATAAAATTAGTCTGCGAATCCATGTAAGGTACCCAGTTTTATCTGTACATTAGTTTGAATTTACACCTGGCAATCAGTCAACACCCCTTGAAATAATTTGTCCATTAATGCTGGTGAAGCTATGGTCATGAAGATATTTCTTACTGGAAAATAGGCAAGCAATATTGCCTGACAGGGCGGGTGTTATCAGAGAAATAATATATTGCCCAGGGTTGTTGTGAGGCCTGATGCTGCAGATGGAGAGCGTTACCACCCCCGGAATGTTCGTTATTTCCCTGATAACACCTTCACTGGAAGGCATTAATGTGCTTGGATAATGGGTTATCTGTTAAATTGTTTTCCATTTTTATTCGCATATACTTTTTTATATTATTCATGTAAAATAGTTCCTCTGCCTAATGTTTCAGACTTGCTGTAGCCAGAAACACACACACACACACATACATACACACACAGATGTAGAGGCCTTGACATACATACATACAGACAGACAGACACATTTGCCAAGCAATTTTAGTTCCTTCCTTAACTGAGTGCATTTTAGATGTCTCATCAGATATTCATACAGTGAAAGAAACTAGAATCCTCTTATAGCTCACAACTGTGCCTAGTTTTGCTCAATTTTTTGAAAAGGTTTGACTTTCTAGTAAGTCACAGAACATTACTGACTGTCAATGAACATAGACTTTATAGTTTCATATTACTTTTTGTTCAGAAAATACATGCTGGTGGAAAAAGTCTTGTTCTATTTTTAAGTAAGTTAGTATTATATTTAAAATTGTCCCTGGTATTTGGACTTTTTCCTCTCATATTGCTGTCTTTATTCAGAAATCTTGAGCAAAGACATTTTATTTATTTATTTATTTCATTTGTTTACCAGGTAATGACCGACTGGGCATGAGACCCATTTTCACCGGAGGCCCAGGGAGAAAAGCTCCATACATGCATACAAACCTATTATTTACATTGATAGGTAAATGCTTAGTCTCTCACTTGTTTACTGTCTCTCTCTCTCTCTCTCTCTCTCTCACACAGATGCACTATGTTTCTGTCTCTCTCTCTCTCTCTCCCCCACTCTTTCTGTCTTTCTTTCTGTCTCTGTCTGTTTCTCACATGCGCACACACACACACACACACACACACACACACACACACACACACACACACACACAAAAACTTTACTTTTTTCACTTTATTTACACTCCCTAAATAGCAAAGCCACATTTAGTGAGAGTAAAAAAGTGCCGGTACTTGCTTTTTTTCACTTCATATTTCACTGCAGCTTAATATGCTGCTATGAAGTGACTGACTTGTTTTTCATTAGGTGACATCTGTACATTTATACCCTGTTGGAGAACATTCATCTTCTGTTAGGTTACTGATATACAGTTCTCCCATTATGTAATATTAGTTATATTACTGTAGAAAATTAATGAAGTCTATCTGTAAATTAAACCTCATAGTTCTTTTCAGACATGACATCTGCTTTTCGTGGTTAGCACCATTTATTGCTTGCAATAACTGTACAACACATCTTTGAAGCTGTAAGAAAACCAGCCTCAATTACATAGAGCTTTTTGTAAACAGAACTTGCTTTTTTATGTATGCAAAATTCTAGATAAACCTAAAATGACTGATTTTTCTGAAAAGCAAATTGAAATGATGATTTGTTGATTTTATCAGTGAAAAAAACAACTCCAACTGTTATGAAATGTTATTTTACATAGTACATGTTATATAACTTACTGCATTGACTTTTCAGAATAAAAGATACATGAAATGTTCCTTACAAACATATGATGCAATCATAAAACCTCCTCTTGTCTACAGTATTCTCTGGATGTAATGGTTAATCATTTGTCTTCCCTGTTTCCTTGCCATATCTGCTTCTTTTCCAGAGAATGTGTATTCATCGCCTTCTTATAAGAGAATCTTGTATGATTAGGTCTATTTCAGATAAGTTGTATTATGCATGCATAACTGTATATGTAACTGTTGCAACAGATTCTAATGAAAGTTGTAATTTTCATGCATTTTGTTGAATGCATGTTATGTAGCTTTACTGTAAGTTGTGTATTATGGAGTATTTATCCCTGGATGGTGGCAAAATGTTGACAACATTACTGTCTGACAGTACTTAGTTCTTCAGTTTGGTTTCCAGTTGAGGTAACATTTATTTCAGGTTTGTATTTTCTTTCATTTGTCCATGAAGGTTTATGTCAAGGATTTCTATTTCATTGCAAAGACATGCAAGAAGGTTAAACTAGTGACCCTTGAACCTTCCCAGTTTTTGTGTATGCAGAGTATATGTATGTATGTGTGTGTCCATTTATATCCCCTGATGGACTGATATCCCGTCCAACATTATTTTCATGCCTTGCATCTGCTAAGTGCTGTGATAGACACCAGCTTCCCTTCTCTTCCTCCTCCTCATAGTCATCATATCATCATCAACCCTTGTTTTCCCATTTTCTGCATGGGGTCGGGATGTCATGTCAACTGATACCATCTCTCTCGAGTCAGTGCCACCCTTTTACTTTCTTCGACAGTTATGCCTGCCTGTCACACACACACACACACACACACACACACACACACACACACACACACACACACACACACACACACACACACACACACAGACACATCCATCTCTTGACTGGACATCCGTGTTTCCTCTTGCCTTTTTCCTGTCATTCCCAAATCTTCCTCAATAAATTGTTTCCTGCTTTCCAGATTATGTGACTAGACCATAGTAATCGGTTGTCTTTAATGTTCTGTCCAAATGGAGTCACTTTGGGTTCTGCTCTGATATGCTAATTTCTTCATCTGTCCCACGGTGTACATTTATGGCACATAATGTAGGCGCCAGCTACATACCATAAAGCTGTAGTACAAAAGCAATCTTCTGAGCCCCCAACTTTCTCTTGATCTCCTCTTCCCATGAACTCACAGTGGTATAGCATGCTTCCTACAAGCTGTAATAACGTGTGTTCTTTTACGTGCCGCACTGGCTGTAAATGTTCTTAATTGTCATGCCTCCATTAGCTCAGCACATGTGTACTTAGCTTTTACATTCCCTACCCATGCCAAGATGACCTGATGGAACTGATCTAATAGTCAAATTAGCTGCATAAGCAGCATATCCAAAGAGAAGTTCTGGTATAATGTGTTAAGGTTTGGAGTACAGAATGTGTTATCACAGCACCAAAAGCACAACACCATACTAGGGACGCTGTGTGGCATGGACTTTAAGGAAGTTATAAGACTGACCCTGTACAATGAACGATGAACATTTCATGCATGTATGTGATGGTAAGGGAGTGCTCATTATCAGCCTGCGTTATACCTTTTAAGCATTTTAGGTTTGGGTGATGGGGTGTGCCAGGACAAAGAGTATTGTTTTAACTTTGTAATTGATGGGAAATGGCAATCACACACCATCAGCACACTGATAACTGCACATACAAAGCACCTTAATCATGAGCATTATAACTACATGATATGAGGAGTAGGGATATATGTGTATTGATTATGTATTACTGCATGGGTGGGGGAGACCTTCATGTACTGATAACATAAAATTAGACTGGTCAGGAATACCTTCATGTACTGATTATGTAACATTACACAGGTCGGGGATACCTTCATGTACTGATTATGTAACATTAGACAAGTCAGGGATAACGTAATGTACTGATTATGTAACATTACATTAGTCAGCGATACATTTATGTACTGATTATATAACATCTCACCAGTCAGGGATACCTATATGTACTGATTACATTGCATTAGACTTGTCAGAGATACCTTTACATACTATCTATGTAGAGTTACACAGGTCAGTAATACCTTCATGTACTGATTATGTAGCATTACATGGGTCAGGGTACTTTCATGTGTTGATTATGTAGCATTACACATGTCAAGAATGCCTTTATGTACTGATTATGTAACATTACATTGGTGAGTGATATCTTTATGTACTGATTATGTAACATTTCAACAGTCAGGAATACTTTCATATACTGATTACGTTGCATTATACTTGTCAGGGTTACCTTTACATACTACAAAGTTGAACAAACACTAGTAAGAATAAAAAGATCTTTGACTCGATAAAAACCACAGCTTTATTGTAAATGTAGAATCACTGACTTAGCACTTTCACTCATAACATTGGGCTTCATAGTCAGTTACACTCAAAAAAAATCAGGACTTTTATAGTCCTAAACAGGCAATCAGCCAATATAAAAAACATCCATTAAAATCAATTATTCAATTAACCATTTAACCCAGACCTTGCTGCAAAGGAAAAAAAAAAAAACAGCACAAGAAATACTATAATAAAACCACATCTTAAAACAGAAAAAAATAGTTGTAATAACCTGTTTCATGTAAACCCCTTTGGTGAATACTTTGTCCAAGGAAAGTTAAACATATATTCATCTGTTAAATAAACTGGGATTTATGTTTCAAAACACTTGCAATAGAAATGTTTTCATTAATGCCTGGTGTTTTTGTTGCATCAAGGTGCAACTGCCATAGACATTCTCTCATCTTTAGTAAAGATTTAACATCACCTCCCATTGTCTTTTTTTGGGCACCCTGTCAATGACAAAAAATATAAACTTTTTGTAGTTGCCACACTTCTTACTGTGGTTAAATAAAGCACTTGTAGGCTTCTTGTTTTTTATGTCTCTGTTGTGTTCCAAAATACATAGCCTTAATTTACGTGTGGTCATTCCTACTTAAAATGCCGGACATGATAGGTGGCTACATAAACTACAATGTCAGTATTGAAATTATAGTACCTTGGGCAGTTTAGTGTTCTTTTGTAATTGTCTATGTGTACATAAGGTCTGTCATTAATAAACTTGCAAATACTGCATGTACCACACTTACACATCCTTGAGATGTTACTATTAGTTGTCCCTACACCTCTTTCCAACACCTCTTTCAAGTTGGAACCTCTAATGTTAATGAATCTTGAGCTTGGACCCAATACTTCTTTTAAGTCTGAAGGAAATACACTGTCCCATACTGTCTGGATAATGTTCTTAATTTTCATACCTGCATCGTAATACTCCAGCACCATTGCCATAGAGTTGTTAGTAGTAAGTGTATTAATCTCAATGGTATTAAATGAACCAACATTTCTACTTGAATCCAAGAGAATAGGTCTAAAATAACTGCTTCTTCTCATTTCGACATCCTTACTTAACTTAGTCAGTAAATCCTTTGGATACCTCTATTTCTGAACATATCAATAAGCTTCAGCAGTTCAGATTTAAAACAGTCATCCTAACTAATAAGCCTTGACAATCGAATCATTTGACCCTTCACCACATTTTTCTTTTGAAACTGAGGGCGGCAACTCATAATGTAAAAAAGAATTGTTGTACGTTTTTTATGGTAAATGTTCAAATGTATATGGCCATTCTCTTTGTACAAAAGAATATCCAAAAATTCAATCCTCTCTGTCCATGTGACTTGTAAATTTTAAAAAAAGTGGTCGTGTTACTCAAATAACCAATAAAATCTTCCAACTCTTGTTTTGAGCCCTTCCACAAAATCAATATGTCATCCAGGTACCTTAAGTATGTCATGATCTTTGACATATAGACAGAATTAAACACGTGCTGCTGTTCCCATTCTGCCAACACCAGGTTAGCATCGCAGCCCCATTCACCTGCTTGCAGTATTCCCCATCAAACAAGATGAAATGATTGGATAGCACCAGTTCTAACAAATCCACAAGCAGACCTCTTTTTACATGGTGTAAATCACTGTACTTAGCCAGACTGTCGTTAAAGCTATCAATTCCAATATGGTGGGGGATCACCGAAAATAAGTTGACTACATCTACGGTGACAAACCAAAAGTCGTCACCACAATTTAAATTCCTGATATTATCAAGGCAATGCCAAGAGTCCCTTAAAATGTGCGGAACATTGTTCAACACATTCTTACAAGTGATATCTATATATCACGCTAGTGGTTCTGTTTTGGAGCTCTTAGCAGCTAAAATGGTTCTAAATGGCGGAAAATTTACATTTTTATGAACTTTGGGGATACCAAAAATAGAGGGAATAATGGGGTTCTCCACTGTAAGATATTTAAACTCCTCATCCCATCACACATAAATTCATATAACTGCCAATCAATTTTTAAATGGTTAATTAGATAATTGATTTTAATGGATGATTTTTATATTGGCTGATTGCTTGTTTAGGACTATAAAAGTCCTGATTTTTTTTAGTGTAACTGACGCTGAAGAAGCCCAATGTTATGGGTGAAAGCGCTAAGTCAGTGATCCTACATTTACAACATACCTTTGCATACTATCTATATAGCATAACACATGTCAGTAATACGTTCATCTACTGATTACATAGCATTACATGAGTCAGGGGTACCTTCACGTACTGATTATGTAACATTACACAGGTCAGGATACCTTCATGTACTGACTGTGTAACATTACACAGGTCAGGATACCTTCATGTACTGATTCTGTAACATTACACAGGTCAGGGATACCTTCACATACTGATTGTGTAACATTACACTGGTCAGAGATGCCTTCATGCGCTGATTATATAAAATTACACAGGTCAGGATACCTTCATGTACTGATATTATGTAACATTACACAGGTCAGGCATACTTTCACATACTGATTGTTTAACATTACACTGGTCAGAGATGCCTTCATGTACTGAGTGTGTAATATTACACAGGTCAGGGATACCTTCACATACTGATTGTGTAACATTTCACTGGTCAGAGATGCCTTCACGTACTGATTATGTAACATTACACAGGTCAGGATACCTTCATGTACTGATTGTGTAACATTACACTGGTCAGGGATACCTTCACATACTGATTATGTAACATTACTCAGGTCAGGGATACCTTCACATACTGATTGTGTAACATTACACATGTCAGGGATACCTTCACATACGGATTGTGTAATATTACACAGGTCAGGATACCTTCATGTACTGATTATGTAACATTACACAGGTCAGGGATACCTTTATGTACTAATTATGTAGCATTTACTGGCCAGGGATGCCTTTATGTACTGATTATGTAACATTTCACAGGTCAGGGATACCTTTATGTACTAATTATGTAGCATTTCCCTGGCCAGGGATGCCTTCATGCACTGATTATGTAACATTTCAGAGGTCAGGGGTACCTTTATGTACTAATTATGTAGCATTTCCCTGGCCAGGGATGCCTTCATGCACTGATTATGTAACATTTCAGAGGTCAGGGGTACCTTTATGTACTAATTATGTAGCATTTCCCTGGCCAGGGATGCCTTCATGCACTGATTATGTAACATTTCAGAGGTCAGGGGTACCTTTATGTACTAATTATGTAGCATTTCCCTGGCCAGGGATTCCTTCATGTACTGATTATGTAACATTCCATAGGTCAGGGATACCTTTATGTACTAATTATGTAGCATTATGCAGGTCAGGGATACCTTCATGGACTGGTTATGTAGAATTACACAGGTCAGAAATACCCTCATGCAGACCCATATTATGGTCAAATGGGGCCCTAGGCAGGCTAATGGATTACCCCCCCCCAGCCATTCCTGTGTCCCATTACTTGGCTATTTCTCCCCAGTTTCCATAAACACTGTTCAGACCTCTCAATGTGCATATTTCTTTCTGCTTTACTTCTACAATGCTTACAGATATTTGGATTTAATTTAAAACTTTTATTTCAAATTTTATAGCACAAACACTGACAGACATCTGCTAAACAAAGCAATGCAGTCTAATAATGAAAACTTCTCTGCCCTTGAAGCTCACAATCATTGAAACAGCATTGAAACCCACATTCAAAGAAAATGCATCTGGCCAGTGGTGAATAAAGTTTACCTTTGGGTTGTTTTCAAATCATAGGCCCCTTGCACACATTTATGTGTTCTCTGATTCACCTTCCTGATTGTATTAAATTATATTCATTGCATAATACAGTACCACTTGATAGAGAGTGTTTTAAATTTGTAGTTTTGAACATTCGTTCCAGTAACCAATGAAATAAAACATATGAACCAGTAATGACAAAACTACCCAATTCGGAACATTTCAACCATAAAAGGCCAATGAAACTTCTGTAATTACAATCCACTAATATCAGTCAATATGCACAATCTCTGCAGAAGTAAAAGTCATCCGAATAATTCCACATTAAAGATATTCTTTAACTAATGAAGAGGTTGCTACTAGCAAACAACTTTATATTTCATGATTCGTGTACAAATTTAGTACCTGCTGCCCTTGATGAATAAACTGTCTACATTACATTAAAAAATATGGTAAGCTAGTAATATTGCAATAGGGAATGGATGGCAAGCTGATAACAAGTCCATAGTTACTAGGCATCACATCCAAAGAAAGACACACTCAGGACTGTGGCACCCTACCCCCCTTAAAGTGCAGCACAGTATCAGCAATCTGTTCACATGCTTTGGGAGAAGAACCCACAGCCTTCTGCATCAAAAGCAAGTATGCTACCTGTTGTGCTAATAACAATTGTCAGTTCTATAGCACAATAGTGATAGCATTTACTAAACAAAACTGTTGCATACTGTAAACAGACTTAGTATGAGCAGCAGTAAATTTCTCTTCCCCTGTAGCTCACAATTCCTTGAGAAATATGCCTGAAACTCAATTCCTTGAGAGATGCACCTGAAACTCGAACCCTGTACCTTAGTTACAGGAAACAAGAGCCTGAATTCTCTACCCCAACCACCAAGCTGCAAAAAATTGAGTTTCAGGTGCATTTCTCAAGGAATTCACACACACACACACACACACACACACACACACACACACACACACACACACACACACACACACACACACACACAAATACCTCTTAGCACAATACATAGGGGACAGAGCCTCAGGTCATCCCAGAGATTTGTCAGAAAATCTGAAATTTTATGTGGAATAGACCAAAAATACAAAGCCAAAATATAGACATTCTGCGAAAATCTAGATGGTTGAGAAGTATCTCACGCACATGCACACCCACACCCACACTCTCTCCTTACATGTCCTTCTGTATTGTCTGCAGCACACACCTGCTGAAGCAGCTCGAGGAATGCCCTTTGTCAGTCCATGGAAGCAGCACACACACCTATGGAAGTAGTTTGAGGACCATCTCAGCTGGAGGCACTTCTTTTTGTGTTTAAATTCTATGCGCATGGAATGCAGAAAGGTACAGGTTTGTGCGACAGTGGTGCATGCTGCAGCTGGATGCAAAGGGTGTTCTTAAAGAAGAACATCTTTAAAAACAAATATGCACTTTTTTATGTTAAAAATAAATATGTCAATTCCTCAGACAAGCTGGCCCCTCCAGGCCAGTGGGGGCCCCTCACAGTCAGTGGGCCCTATGTGACTATCTTTGTCACCTAGCGCTGGATCCAGCTCTACCGTCATATACTGATTACATGATTACATTACCTTCACATGAGATACCTTCATGTACTGCTTAAGCAGTGTTGTGCAGGTCAGGGAGACCTTCATGCACTGCTTATACAGCACTACATGGGTCAGGGAGAACATCATGTATTGATTATGCAGTATTATGCAGGTCAGCAGACCATCATGAACTGTTTATACAGCACTGCATGGGTCAGGCTTTATTACAAAAGTAGGGATGACCTTCACATACTGCTTTTTATTTATTTAACATTTGTTGACCGGGAAAGTCCGACTAGGTTCCACAGATCCTGTTTTCAGTGGAGGCCCGGGAGAAATGCTCCAGAAGCATGTCTTTAGAATGTGGGAGGAAACCGGAGTACCCAGAGGAAACCCACGTGAATGAAGGGAGAACATGCAAACTCACGTATTACTCGGGTTGTGGAGACCTTCATATATGTTTATGAAGTATTACTCATGCTGGGGAGAACTATCTGTACTGTTTATGCAGTATTACTTAGGTTGGGGAGACCTACATGTAATGTTTATGCAGTATTACTCAGGTTGGGGAGACCTTCATGCATGGTTTATAAAATATTACTCATGCTGGGGAGACCTATCTGTACTGTTTATGCAGTATTACTTTGGTTGGGGAGACCTACATGTAATGTTTATGCAGTATTACTTAGGTTGGGGAGACCTTCATGCACAGTTTATAAAGTATTACTCATGCTGGGGAGATCTATCTGTACTGTTTATGCAGTATTGCTTAGGTTGAGGAGACATACATGTAATGTTTATGCATTATTACTCAGGTTGGGGAGATCTTCATGCACGGTTTATAAAGTATTACTCAGGTTGGGGAGATCTTCATGCACGGTTTATAAAGTATTACTCAGGTTGGGGAGATCTTCATGCACTGTTTATAAAATATTACTCAGGTTGGGGATATCTTCATGTAGTTTTTA
This sequence comes from Protopterus annectens, assembly GCF_019279795.1. NCBI lineage: Eukaryota > Metazoa > Chordata > Ceratodontiformes > Protopteridae > Protopterus > Protopterus annectens. The sequence goes on along the minus strand of NC_056748.1, from coordinate 806,241,831 downwards.
TGCAGTATTACTCAGGTTGGGGAGACCTTCATGCACGGTTTATAAAGTATTACTCAGGTTGGGGAGATCTTCATGCATGGTTTATAAAGTATTACTCAGGTTCAGAAGATCTTCATGTAGCTTTTATGCAGTATTACTCAGGTTGGGAAGATCTTCATGCACGGTTTATAAAGTATTACTCAGTTTGGGGAGATCTTCATGTAGTTTTTATGCAGTATTACTCAGGTTGGGGAGACCTTCATGCACGGTTTATAAAGTATTACTTAGGTTGGGGAGACCTACATGTAATGTTTATGCAGTATTACTCAGGTTGGGGAGATCTTCATGCACAGTTTATAAAGTATTACTCAGGCTGGGGAGATCTTCATTTAGTTTTTATGCAGTATTACTCAGGTTGGGGAGACCTTCATGCACGGTTTACAAAGTATTACTTAGGTTTAGGAGACCTACATATAATGTTTATGCAGTATTACTCAGATTGGGGAGATCTTCATGCATGGTTTATAAAGTATTACTCAGGTTAGGGAGATCTTCATGCATGGTTTATAAAGTATTACTCAGGTTGGAGAGATCTTCATTTAGTTTTTATGCAGTATTACTCCGATCTACATGTACTATATATGCAGCACTGTGTAGCCCTTGTCTCACTATGTACTCCAATCAACAGACCCACTTAAACCACCTAGAGGAGCCTTCTGCTTTGGGACAACTAAACATTTGTTTATAGCAGCCAAGGATAAAAGCTAAAGCCCAGAGCAGATGTGGATCATGTATTACAGGCTGTGCTATGTTGTACATAGTTCATGAATTCCACCTTATGTCCATGTCCAGACCAAAAATGATACAAGACATTAAAATACTACTAAAAGTTGAAACAGATTGCAGTAACAGCTTTATTCTTGACTACTGTTAAGGTACCAAATATCACAGGACACAGTTCAGCAGAGAATTACATTCTCCTTTATTACAAAGAGACATACATATGTGAGACACTAGGAAATTAAGGTCCTGTCTCCTTGAACTACAGAATGCTTGGTATTTTATAATTCTTTCGTTAAAAGCAACATTATTGTAACAATCATAGAACAACCACTGACCAATTTAAAATGAACACTACAACACTAATTTTGCTAAGATCTCCAGACTCCTTGTTTATGACTTGTTCCATATTAAACAAGAGGTCTGAATTCCATGATAGAACTTTCTACTCAGAATAAATCTGTATACACATTTTTCTCTCTGTCAGCATTTTACTACTATTATACAGGAAGCAAATGAACAGATTTTTACTAAAGAACATTCAGGAATCCATCTTGTTATAAAAGCATATTAGAAATAAAATGCATACACTAACATTTACCCTTTTCCATGCTCCTCACCCTTCACACTACTGAACTGGTCTTTAAAGTGAAAGGCACTCAAAATTAAAAAAAAAAAACAAAAACAAGGGTGAAGTACAAAGTTGCTGGAGGGTATTGACATTATTGCAAAACAAATGAGTGTGAATCAAAATTTACATTCTGTAAAAATTCTCTTTTATCCTAGTGGAATTCTGAGATGCAGAAGAAAAAATGTTTACTAACATAAAATGGAAATTGGTTTTGTTCTTGTACATGTCATTGTCACATGGAATGGTCTGTCTTTCTGGTCATATCAACTTTTTCTTATTAAAACTTTTTTTGCCCCCTTGTTCTCTTCTAACTGACATCAACTGCTGCAACTAACCTCTGATTGCTCCTAATGCCTTTGTCCAGTACAACCCCTGGGCTGGGATGCCATGAAGAGAAGGGAAGGGAAAGCTTCCGCATGGGATGATCCATCCTGAGCTAGGACCATCGCTGATGGCCTTGAAGGTAGAATGGTGGTGGAGCAAAGGCAATCCAGCATGGCCATATATGCTGGATTGACAGCTAACCTGCCCCTCCCAGCTTGGCTATTGCTTAAGCCCTGGCCTGCACAAGAGCTTGACAGCAATCTGCCTGTCATGCATGTCTATCCACCACTGCCTGTGCCATCAAATGCCTGAACTAGAGTCACCTGGTTCATAATTACGGCTTTTTCCCCCTTTGCCACTGGTGCAGGTCTAATTAAAAATGTCTGCTAACTCTACTTTCTGTTTGTCCCTCTTTCTAAATCTAGAGTACTGGAAATCTTTGCCACCCTAGTGTCTCAGTCTAATGTTTATCTTTTGTCTAGGTCTATAAATAAAGAAAAGCACAAGAAATGTATTTCTGTATAAATAATAGCAGCGTTATATTAAGAATTATACGTTTAAAGCCTAAAATCTTATATAAAAACAAAGGTTAGACAAACATGTACTTTCATATGTAAATATACCAGAGCATTGTCTTTTCCTTGATAAAACAATGCTTAGTCTTTGAAAAAAAAGTGATTTACCAGTTAATGTTCCTGCTTCACATTATTCAGCTCTCCATTTTGGCTCCTGGCTTGTTTTCCTTCCATTTGGATTCTATATTTCCCCCCTGTGTCCACACATTTTCTTTCTTTTTGATTGTCTCATTTCCTCCACCATTCTAGGGACCACTATAGATGAGTTGGTGTGCCTCCAAAATGCCTAGGTGTGTTTACAGAATAAGTGGGGGGAGGGGGGTACATCATAAGTTAGACTGGTATCCCACTGGAGACTAGTTTTTCAGCTATATACCCATTCAGTGCAAGGATAGGGTCGATTTCCATCAAGATCCTGAATAGGATAAAGCTGGTGTCACAGGATGAATTAATTAATCAGCGAATATTCAACTTGGAGTACACTTAAATAATTCAAATCTGTCTTCAGTTTTGGAATGGAAAGGGTTAGTAAACTCTGTAAACATTGCCACTGGTAAGGCAGTAGTAATCTGCTATTACATTTTGTTAAAGTGCTAAGAGGAGGCATTGTATTCAGCAAGAAACAAATGCCACTTAGCTGGGAGATTTTTTTACAGGGATTATACACATTGGCAATGTGAAACTCTTTCTAAAATTCTCTACAGTTTTGTTTAAAATGAAAAGAGAACTGAAGTTATAATTTTAAATGAAGCTAACATTATTAATACCTTTTATATCACAGTGTTTCTTCAGGAGTGATTCCGTCATCAGACATTCAGGTGATTCGAACCAATTCCAATTCACTACATTTGGTGGTATACTCAAGGGATGTTTTTTGCTAACTCTATACGTGAAAGCTGGTGCAGAATTTATCAGAGGCTGTAGAGTTCATACTACATTGCTTTTTAATTTAAAAATTTTATAGGCTGATTGCTTCATGGGTGGCCGCGGTGGTGCAATGGTTAGCGTTGCTGTCTCACAGCAAAAGGTTCTCTAGTTCGATCCTCGGCTGGGGTGCCTTCTGTGTGGAGTCTGCATGTCCTCCCTGTGGTCCCGTGGGTTTCCTCCAAGTGCTCTGGTTTCCTCCCACATCCCAAAGACATGCTGTAGGTGGATTGGACACTCTAAATTGGCCCTAGGTGTGAGTGTGTGCATGTGTGTGTGCCTTTTCTGGAAGGTTGGGCGCCAGGCTGGCAACTCGGCACCGTAAAACTCCACTGCCAATCATGACTGGACAGGTGATCTGCTATGGCGACCCCTAACTGGGCAAAGCCGAAAGAAGAAGAAGAAGAAGAAGATAGGCTGATTGCTTCATAGGTAAGTACTAGTATAGCTGCCCTTACAGGCCATTTTAAACCTAGCCAATTTCTGTTTTTGAGTTTGAAATAATCTATCCCATTTGGTTATAGACTGGCCTTATCCAGCTCATGGTCAATAAATTATATATTACCCCAGTGAGAATAACTGGGATTGTACCATAGATAATTTAAGGAAATAATTTAAGGAGACACATACATGGGATAAAGCATTTAGGAGCTGCATCTGTCCATTAAGTAGTACAGGGGGCACATTTTC